>NW_026908028.1:0-82500 GCF_033978785.1 Entelurus aequoreus | reverse complement strand
GAGTTTTACTAGAATCGGTTGTTTTTTTAAGGCTTGCAAACACAAAAAGTTTTTTTTACTCAATATGACAGTAAGTTCTTAAAATGCTGAGATAATGTGAAAAAAAGCAATACAAATGTATTCCAACATAATTCCTAAACCAAACATGCAAAATGTCTAAAAATGCCTGTAATATTGAATCCATGTGAGTTTTACTAGAATCGTTTGTTTTTGTAAGGTTTGCAAATACAAAAATTGAGTTTTATGACAGACACAAGTTAGTTTTTTTACTCATTATAACAGTATAGATGTCATACTATATATTAAAGTTATATAAACATAACTCGAAAACCAAACGTGCATTATGTCCAAAATTGCCTGTAATATTGTATAGATGTGAGTTTTACTAGAATCAGGTTTGCAAATACAAAAATTGGGTTTTATGACAGTATACTGTCACACTCAATATGACAGTATAACTGTCATACTAAATCCATCCATTTTCTTCCGCTTATCCGAGGTCGGGTTGCGGGGGCAGCAGCCTAAGCAGAGAGCCCAGACTTCCCTCTCCCCAGCCACTTCGTCCAGCTCTTCTCGGGGGATCCCGAGGCGTTCCCAGGCCATAGTCTTTCCAATGTATCCTAGGTCTTCCCCATGGCCTCCTGCCGTTCGGACCTAGGGAGGCGTTCGGGTGGCATCCTGAGCAGATGCCCGAACCACCTCATCTGGCTCCTCTCAATGTGGAGGAGCAGCGGCTTTACACTGAGTTCCTCCCAGATGACAGAGCTTCTCACCGTATCTCTAAGGGAGAGACCCACCACCCGGCGGAGGAAACTCATTTCGGCCGCTTGTACCCGTGACCTTGTCCTTTCGGTCATAACCCAAAGCTCATGACCATAGGTGAGGATGGGAACGTTGATCGACCGGTAAATTGAAAGCTTTTCCTTCTGGCTCAGCACCTTCTTCACCACAACGGATCGATATAGCGTCCTCATTACTGAAGACGCCGCACCGATCCGCCTGTAGATCTCAAAATCCACTCTATCCTCACTCGTGAACAAGACTCCTAGGTACTTGAACTCCTTCACTTGGGGCAAGATCTCTTTCCCAACCTCGAGATGGCACTACACCCTTTCCCGGGCGAGAACCATGGACTCGGACTTGGAGGTGCTGATTCTCATCCCAGTCGCTTCACTGCGAACCGATCCAATGAAAGCTGAAGATCTTGGCCAGTTGAAGCCATCAGGACCACATCATCTGCAAAAAGCAGAGACCTAATCCTGCAGCCACCAAACCAGGCGCAGTCATGGCGTTGAGGGGATCCTCAAAGCCATGACTGCGCCTAGATATTCTGTCCATTAAAGTTATGAACAGAATCGGTGACAAAGGGCAGCCTTGGCGGAGTCCAACCCTCACTGGAAAGGGGTCCGACATACTGCCGGCAATGCGGACCAAGCTCTGACACTGATCATACAGGGAGACACCCGCCACAATCAGACATGCCGATACTCCATACTCTCTGAGCACTCCCCACAGGATTTACCGGGGACCAAGGTCGAATGTCTTCTCCAAGTCCACAAAACTTATGTAGACTGGTTGGGCAAACTCCCATGCACACTCAAGGACCCTGCCGAGAGTATAGAGCTGGTCTACCGTTCCACGACCAGGACGAAAACCACACTGTTCGTCCTGGATCCGAGGTTCCTCCTCTCCATTACACATGAATAGACCTTACCGGGAAGGCTGAGGAGTGTGATCTACGATAGTTGGAACACACCCTCCGGTTCCCCTTCTTAAAGAGAGGTACCACCACCCCGGTCTGCCAATCCAGAGGTACCGCCCCCGATGTAGACGCAATGTTGCAGAGTCTTGTCAACCAAGACTGCCCCACAGCATCCAGAGCCTTAAGGAACTCCGGACGGAGCTCATACCCCCGGGGCCTTGCCACCGAGGAGCTTTTTAACTCCCTTGGCAACCTCAGCCCCAGAAATAGGAGAGCCCACCACAGACTTCCCAGGCACTGTTTCCTCATAGGAAGACGTGTTGGTGGGACTGAGGAGGTCTCGCTTGGCCTGTCGGTATGCCCACTGCCTCTGGAGTCCCATGAGCCAAAAGGACCCGGTGGCTCTTTCTTCAGCTTGACAGCATCCCTCACTGCTGGTGGATTACCGCCACGACAGGCACCAAACACCTTGCGGCCACAGCTTCAATCAGCTGGCTCAACAAGAGAGGAACGGTCCAGAACATGGTCCACTCAGACTCAATGTCCAGCACCTCCCTCGTGACATGTTCAAAGTTCTTCCGGACATGTTGAAAGTTCTTCAGGAGACTCTGCTAGGTGTTCCCAGCAGACCCTTACAATACGTTTGGGCCTGCCAGGTCTGACCGGCATCCTCCCCTACCATCGGAGCCAGCTCACCACCAGGTGGTGGTTGGTGGAAAGCTCTGCCCCTCTCTTCACCGAGTGTCCAAAACATGAGGCCGCAAATCCCATGACACAACTACAAAGTCAATCATGCGGCCGAGGGTGTCCTTGTGCCAAGTGCACATATGGACACCCTTATGTTTGAACATTGTGTTTGTTATGGACAATCCATGACAAGCACAAAAGTCCAATAACAAAGCACCACACAACATAGCGTTGAAGTCCACCAGCAGAACAAGGGAATCACCCGCGGGAGCACTCTCCAGTACTCCCTCAAGGGAATCCAAAAAGAGTTGGTACTCTGAGCTGCTGTTTGGTGTGTAAACACAAACAACAGTCAGGACCCGTCACCCAACCCGAAGGCTGAAGGAAGCTACCATCTCGTCTATTGGGTTTAAAGTCCAACGTGCAGGCTTTGAGCCGGCGGGCAACAAGAATTTCCACCCCAGCCTCTCATTAGTTGCAACGCCAGTGTGAAATCTCTTCCACGCTGGCGTTGCAAGTAATGAAAGTTCAGCTCAGTCCAGCCCCTCTGAGAGAACAGGTTCCAGAGCCCTTGCTGTGAGTCCAACTATATCTAGCCGGGAACGTCTCCACCTCATGCACCAGCTCAGGCTCCTTCCCTCCCAGCGAGGTGACGTTCCATGTCCCAAGAGCGAGCTTATGTAGCCGATAATCGGACCACCAAGTGCCCTGCCTTCGGCTGCCGCCCAGCTCACACTGCACCCTCTATGACCCAGCCCATGAGTGGTGAGCCCTGGGGGGGGGGGGGGGGATCCACGTTGCCTCTTCGAGCTGAGCACGGCTGGGCCCCATGGGGACTGGCCCGTCAATCGCCATCGTGCCACACCTCTGGGCCTGGCTCAACAGGGGAGCCACGGTGACCTGCGTCCGGGCGAGAAAAAATCTAGGTCCTCAATTGTACTTTTAATAAAGGTCTTTGAGCTGCTCTTTGTCTGATCCCTCACCTAGGACCTGTTTGTCTTGGGAGACCATAGAAGCCCCCGGACAACATAGTTCCTGGATCAGTGGGACACGCAAACCACAAGGGTGGCGGCTCAGAAAGCAGGTTATATAAATATAACTCCAAAACCAAACATGCAATATGCCTAAACATGCCTGTAATATTGTATCAATGTGAGTTTTCCTAGAATTGGTTGTTTTTGTAAGGTTTGCAAATACAAAAATTAGGTTTTACTCACAATGACAAAATCACACTCAATATGACAGTTATTTAAACATAACTCATAAACCACACAAAAAAATGGCTAATAATGCCTGAAATAATGAATCATTGGGAGTTTTACTGAGTTTTACATTTTGCAAACACAAAAAGTATTTTTTTACTTGACTGTAAGGTTCTTAGAACCCCGAGATAAAGGGAAAAAAGCAATAAAAATGTATTTAAACCTAACTCCTAAACAACACATGCAAAATGGCTAATAATGCCTAGGGAGACATGTTAGTTTAAAAAAATGATCTTTTGTAAAGATATCAAAGACACAAGCTAGTTTTTTTTATTCAATATGACAGTATAACAGTCATACTAAATATGAAAGTTATATAAACATAACTCCAAAACCAAACATGTGTCATGTCTAAAAATGCCTGTAATAATGTATTTATGTGAGTTTGTAAGGTTTGCAAAAACAAAAAGTAGTTTTTTACTCAATATGAAAGTAATGTTCTTAGAATCCTGAGATAATTCGAAAAAAGCAATACAAATGTATTCAAACACAAATTTTAAACCAAACATGTAAAATGTCTAAAAAATCCTGTAATGTTGAATCTATATAAGTTTTACTAGAATCAATTGTTTTTGTAAGGTTTGCAAATACAAAAATTAGGTTTTACACATAATGACATTAAAACTGTAACACTCAATATGACAATTATTTATTTATAACTCCTAACCACACATGAAACATGTCTAATAATGCGTGAAAAAATTTATCTTTGTGAGTGTTACTAGAAACATTTTCTTTTGTAAAGTTTGCAAAGACAGGTTAGTTTTTTTTACTCAATATGACAGTATAACTGCCACACTCAATATGACAGTTATTTAAACATAACTCTTAAACTACACATGAAAAATGATTAACAATGCCTGAAATAATGCATTCTTGTAAGTTTTACTCGAAACATATGCTTTTTTAAGGCTTGCAAACACAAAAATTATTTTTTTACTCAATATGACAGTAATGTTCTAAAATTCTGAGAAAATACGAACAAATTAAAAAAAATGATTCCAACATAATTCCTAAACCAAATATGCAAAATATCTAAAAATGTCTGTAATATTGAATCCATGTGAGTTTTACTAGATTTAAATGATTTTGTAAGGTTTGCAAATACATAAATTAGGTTTTACTTACTATGTCATAACTGACAGTATATGACAGTTATTTAACCATAACTCAAACCACACATGAAAAATGGCTAATAATGCCTGAAATAATGCATCCTTGGCCGTTTTACTCGAAACACATGCTTTTTTAAATCTTGCAAACACAAAAAGTAGTTTTTTTACTCAATATGACTGTAATGTTCTTAAAATCCTGAGATAATGCGAAAAAGCAATAAAAATGTATTTAAACATTACTCCTAAACAACATATGCAAAATGGCTAATAATGCCTGGAAACATGTATCTTTGTTAGTTTTACTAGAAAAATGATCTTTTGTAAAGTTTGCAAAGACAGAAGCCAGTTTTTTTTATTCAATATGACTGTATAACAGTCATACTAAATATAAAAGTTATATAAACATAACTCCAAAACCAAAAATTTGTTATGTCTAAAAATGCCTGTAATAATGTATTTATGTGAGTTTGTAAGGTTTGCAAAAACAAAAAGTAGTTTTTTACTCAATATGAAAGTAATGATCTTAGAATCCTGAGATAATGCAAAAAAAAGCAATAAAAATGTATTTAAACATAATTCCTAAACAACCCATGTAAAATGGGTAATAATGCCTGGAGACATGTATCTTTGTTAGTTTTACTAGAAAAATGATCTTTTGTAAAGTTTGCAAAGACAGAAGCCAGTTTTTTTTAATTCAATATGACTGTGTAACAGTCATACTAAATATAAAAGTTATATAAACATAACTCCAAAACCAAACATGTGTCATGTCTAAAAATGCCTGTAATAATGTATTAATGTGAGTTTGTAAGGTTTGCAAAAACAAAAAGTAGTTTTTTACTCAATATGAAAGTAATGATCTTAAAATCCTGAGATAATGCGAAAAAAGCAATAAAAATGTATTTAAACATAATTCCTAAACAACCCATTTAAAAAAGGTAATAATGCCTGGAGACATGTATCTTTGTTAGTTTTACTAGGAAATGTATATTTTGTAAAGTTTGCAAAGACACAAGCTAGTTGTTTTTAATTCAATATGACACTATATCAGTCATATTAAATATACAAGTTATATAAACATAACTCCAAAACCAAACATGTGTCATGTCTAAAAATGCCTGTAATAATGTATTTATGTGAGTTTGTAAGGTTTGCAAAAACAAAAAGTAGTTTTTTACTCAATATGAAAGTAATGATCTTAGAATCCTGAGATAATGCGAAAAAAGCAATGAAAATGTCTTTAAACATAATTCCTAAACAACCCATGCAAAATGGGTAATAATGCCTGGAGACATGTATCTTTGTTAGTTTTACTAGAAAAATGATCTTTTGTAATGTTTGCAAAGACACAAGCTAGTTTTTTTTTATTCAATATGACAGTATAACAATCATACTAAATATGAAAGTTATATAAACATAACTCCAAAACCAAACATGTGTCATGTCTAAAAATGCCTGTAATAATGTATTTATGTGAGTTTGTAAGGTTTGCAAAAACAAAAAGTAGTTTTTTACTCAATATGAAAGTAATGAGCTTAGAATCCTGAGATAATGCGAAAAAAGCAATAAAAAATGTATTTAAACATAATTCCTAAACAACCCATGCAAAATGGGTAATAATGCCTGGACACATGTATCTTTGTTAGTTTTACTAGAAAAATGATGTTTTGTAAAGTTTGCAAAGACACAAGCTAGTTTTTTAAAATCAAATATGACAGTATAACAGTCCTACTAAATATGAAAGTTATCAAAACATAACTCCAAAACCAAACATGTGTTATGTCTAAAAATGCCTGTAATAATGTATTTATGTGAGTTTGTAAAGTTTGCAAAACAAAAAGTAGTTTTTTCCTCAATATGAAAGTAAGGATTTTAGAATCCTGAGATAATGCGAAAAAAGCAATAAAAATGTATTTAAACATAATTCCTAAACAACGCATGCAAAATGGGTAATAATGCCTGGAGACATGTATCTTTGTTAGTTTTACTAGAAAAATGATCTTTTGTAAAGTTTGCAAAGACACAAGCTAGTTTTTTCTTATTCAATATGACAGTATAACAGTCATACTAAATATGAAAGTTATATAAACATAACTACAAAACCAAACATGTGTCATGTCTAAAAATGCCTGTATTAATGTATTAATGTGAGTTTGTAAGGTTTGCAAAAACAAAAACTAGTTTTTTACTCAATATGAAAGTAATGATCTTAAAATCCTGAGATAATGCAAAAAAAGCAATAAAACTGTATTCAAACATAATTCCTAAACAACCCATGCAAAATGGGTAATAATGCCTGGAGACATGTATCTTTGTTAGTTTTACTAGAAAAATGATCCTTTGTAAAGTTTTCAAAGACACAAGCTAGTTTTTTTTTAATTCAATATGACAGTATAACAGTCATACTAAATATAAAAGTTATATAAACATAACTCCAAAACCAAACATGTGTCATGTCTAAAAATGTCTGTAATAATGTATTTATGTGAGTTTGTAAGGTTTGCAAAAACAAAAAGTAGTTTTTTACTCAATATGAAAGTAATGATCTTAGAATCCTGAGATAATGCGAAAAAAGCAATAAAAGTGTATTTAAACATAACTCCTAAACAACCCAGGCAAAATGGGTAATAATGCCTGGAGACATGTATCTTTGTTAGTTTTACTAGGAAATGTATATTTTGTAAAGTTTGCAAAGACACAAGCTAGTTGTTTTTATTCAATAAGACAGTATAACAGTCATACTAAATATGAAAGTTATATAAACAAAACTCCAGAACTAAACGTGTGTCATGTCTAAAATTGCCTATAATAATGTATTTATGTGAGTTTGTAAGGTTTGCAAAAACAAAAAGTAGTTTTTTCCTCAATATGAAAGTAAGGATTTTAGAATCCTAAATAATGCGAAAAAAGCAATAAAAATGTATTTAAAGATAATTCCTAAACAACCCATGCAAAATGGCTAATAATGCCTGGAGACATGTATCTTTGTTAGTTTTACTAGAAAAATGATATTTTGTAAAGTTTGCAAAGACACAAGCTAGTTTTTTTTTATTCAATATGACAGTATAACAGTCATATTAAATATAAAAGTTATATAAACATAGCTCCAAAACCAAACATGTGTCATATCTAAAAATGCCTGTAATAATGTATTTATGTGAGTTTGTAAGGTTTGCAAAAACAAAAAGTAGTTTTTTACTCAATATGAAAGTAATGATCTAAGAATCCTGAGATAATGCGAAAAAAGCAATAAAAATGTATTTAAACATAATTCCTAAACAACCCATGCAAAATGGCTAATAATGCCTGGAGACATGTATCTTTGTTAGTTTTACTAGAAAAATGATCTTTGGGACTTGAAGTGGGTATGGCATGGATGATTGTTTGGCGCCCAATAAAAGACTTGATGGAGGATTCTTCAGTCAGCAGATGTTAAAGCAGCATTAATCTACTGGAGCCTATCCCAGTGCACCTTGGCACTGGACAGGTGAAGTGACAAACTGGAGACATGTATCTTTGTTAGTTTTACTAGAAAAATGATCTTTTGTAAAGTTTGCAAAGACACAAGCTAGTTTTTTTTATTCAATATGACAGTATAACAGTCATACTAAATATAAAAGTTATATAAACATAACTCCAGAACCAAACGTGTGTCATGTCTAAAATTGCTTATAATAATGTATTCATGTGGGTTTGTAAGGTTTGCAAAAACAAAAAGTAGTGTTTTACTCAATATGAAAGTAATGATCTTGGAATCCTGAGATAATGCGAAAAAAGCAATACAAATGTATTCAAACACAATTTTTAAACCAAACATGTGAATTGTCTAAAAATGCCTGTAATATTGAATTTATGTAAGTTTTACTAGAATCAATTGTTTTTGTAAGGTTTGCAAATACAAAAATTAGGTTTTACACATAATGACATTATAACTTTAACACTCAATATGAAAGTTATTTGATTATAACTCCTAAATACACATGAAACATGTCTAATAGCGTGAAAAAAATTATCTTTGTGAGTGTTGCTAGAAACATTTTCTTTTGTAAGGTTTGCAAAGACACAAGTTAGATTTTTTTAACTCAATATGACAGTATAACGCCACACTCAATATGACAGTTATTTAAACATAACTCCTAAACCACACCTGAAAAATGGCTAATAATGCCTGAAATAATGCATCTTTGGGAGTTTTACTGGAAACATATGCTTTTTTTAAGGCTTGCAAACACAAAAATTATTTTTTTACTCAATATGACAGTAATCTTCTAAAATTCTGAGAAAATACGAACAAATTAATAAAAATGATTCCAACATAATTCCTAAACCAAACATGCAAAATGTCTGAAAATGCCTGTAATATTGAATCCATGTGAGTTTTATTTGAATCAGTTGTATGGTTTGCTAATACAAAAATTGGGTTTTATGACAAACACAAGTTAGTTTTTTTACTCAATATAACAGTTTAGCTGTCATACTATATATGAAAGTTATATAAACATAACTCCAAAACCAAACCATTATGTCCAAAACTGCCTGTAATATTGTATATATGTGAGTTTTACTAGAATCAGGGTTGCAAATACAAAAATTGGGTTTTATGACAGTATACTGTCACACTCAATATGACAGTTATTTAAACATAACTCAAACAACACATGCAAAATAGCTAATAATGCCTGGAGCATGTATCTTAGTTAGTTTTACTAGAAAAATTGTATTTTGTAAGGTTTTGTTAGTTGTTGTTTTTATTCAATATGACAGTATAACTGTCATACTAAATATGAAAGTTATATAAACATAACTCTAAAACCAAACATGCATTGTGTCCAAAAATGCCTCTAATATTGTATCTGTGTGAGTTTAACTAGATTTAGTTGTTTTTGTAAGGTTTGCAAATACAAAATAAGGGTTTTACTCACTATGACAGTTTACTGTCACACTCAATCTGACAGTTATTTATTTAAACATAACTCCTAAACAACATATGCAAAATGGCTAATAATGCCTGGATAATAATAATACTAGAAACATTATATTGTGTAAGGTTTAGTTAGTTTTTGTACTCAATCTGACAGTATAACTGTCATTCTAAATCCATCCATTTTCTTCCGCTTATCCGAGGTCGGGTTGCGGGGGCAGCAGCCTGAGCAGAAAATCCCAGACTTCCCTGTCCCCAGCCACTTTGTCCAGCTCTTCTCGGGGTATTCCGAGGCGTTCCCAGGCCAGCCGGGGACATAGTCTTTCCAATGTGTCCTAGGTCTTCCCCGTGGCCTCCTGCCACACCTCCCTAGAGGCGTTCGGGTGGCATCCTGAGCAGATGCCCGAACCACCTCATGGCTCCTCTCAATGTGGAGGAGCAGCGGCTTTACTTTGAGTTCCTCCCGGATGACAGAGCTTCTCACCCTGTCTCTAAGGTAGAGACCCACCACCCGGCAGAGGAAACGCATTTCGGCCGCTTGTCCTTTCGGTCATAACCCAAAGCTGGGAACGTAGATCGACGGTAAATTGAGAGCTTTTCCTTCTGGCTCAGCTCCTTCTTCACCACAACGGATCGATATAGCGTCCTCAATACTGAAGACGCCGCACCAAATCGCCTGTGGATCTCTCGATCCACTCTATCCTCACTCGTGAACAAGACTCCTAGGTACTTGAACTCCTCCACTTGGGGCAAGATCTCCTCCCCAACCTGGAGATGGCACTCGACCCTTTCCTGCGCGAAACCATGGACTTGGACTTGGAGGTGCTGATTCTCATCCCAGTCGCTTCACACTCAAGGACCCTGCCGAGAGTATAGACCTGGTCTACCGTTCCACGACCAGGACGAAAACCACACTGTTCGTCCTGGATCCGAGTTTCCCCAGTACACATGAATAGACCTTACCGGGAAGGCTGAGGAGTGTGTTTCACGATAGTTGGAACACACCCTCCGGTTCCCCTTCTTAAAGAGAGGAACCACCACCCCGGTGTGCCAATCCAGAGGTACCACCCCCAATGTTCACGCGATGTTGCAGAGTCTTGTCAACCAAGACAGCCCCACAGTATCCAGAGCCTTAAGGAACTCATCCACCACCGGGGCCTTGCCACAGAGGAGCTTTTTAACTACCTAGGCAACCTAAGCCCCAGAAATAGGAGAGTCCACCACAGACTCCCCAGGCACTGCTTGGCCTGTCGGTATGCCCGCTGCCTCTGGAGTCCCATGAGCCAAAAGGACCCGATAGGCTATTTCTTCAGCTTGACGGCATCCCTCCCTGCTGGTGGCCACCAGCGAGTTCTAGGATTACCGCCACGACAGGCACCAAACACCTTGCGGCCACAGCTCCAATCAGCAGGCTCGACAAGAGAGGCACGGAACATGGTCCACTCAGACTCAATGTCCAGCACCTCCCTCGTGACATGTTTAAAGTTCTTCCTTATGTTTGAACATTGTGTTTGTTATGGACAATCCGTGACGAGCACAAAAGTCCAATAACAAAGCACCACTTGGGTTCAGATCCGGGTGGCCATTTTTCCCAATCACGACTCTCCAGGTTTCACTGTCCTTGCCAACATGAGCATTGAAGTCCCCCAACAGAACAAGGGAATCACCCGAGGGAGCACTCTCCAGTACTCCCTCAAGGGAATCCAAAAAGAGTGGGTACTCTGAGCTGCTGTTTGGTGCGTAAACACAAACAACAGTCAGGACCCGTCACCCAACCCGAAGGCGGAGGGAAGCTACCATCTCGTCTACTGGGTCCAACGTGCAGGCTTTGAGCAACAACAATTGCCACCCCAGCCTCTCATTGCTTGCAACGCCAGAGTGGAAGAGAGTCCAGCCCCTCTTGAGAGAACAGGTTCCAGAGCCCTTGCTGTGCGTCGAAGTGAGTCCAACTATATCTAGCCGGAACTTCTTCACCTCGCGCACCAGCTCAGGCTCTTTCCCTCCCAGCGAGGTGACGTTCCACGTCCCAAGAGCGAGCTTATGTAGCCGATAATCGGACTGCCAAGTGCCCTGCCTTCGGCTGCCGCCCAGTTCACACTGCATCCGACCTCTATGACCTCAATGGGCCCATGAGTGGTGAGCCCATTGGAGGGTTGACCCACGTTGCCTTTTCGAAATGAGCCCGGCAGGGCCCCATGGAGACAGGCCCGGCCACCAGTCGCTCGCCATCGTGCCCCACCTCTGCGCCTGGCTCCACAGGGGAGCCACGGTGACCTGCGCCTGGGCGAGAAAAAATCTAGGTCCTCGATTTGTACTTTTCATAAAGGTCTTTGAGCTGCTCTTTGTCTGATCCCTCACCTAGGACCTTTTCTCAGGGGATCCCGAGGCGTTCCCAGGCCAGCCGGGAGACATAGTGTTCCCAATGTGTCCTGGGTCTTCCCCGTGGCCTCCAGGATGACAGAGCTTCACCTTCACCAGGGGTGTCAAACTCAAATACAGAGTGGGCCAAAGTTTAAAACTGAACAAAGCCGCGGGCCAAGGTTGAACAAATTAACCTTTTAATAGGGACCCAAACAAGTTTTGCATTGAATATTGAACAAGCAAGGCTTATATAACTTTATAGTGACATGCGAAATGGAGTTTCAAATAATAATAATAATAATTAAAAAATATCAATTGCATATCAAATATAATTTAAATACAAATTGAATGCCTCTTTTCTATTTGCAGCCTTCTGAGGTAAATATCAACATTAACTTTATCCACAGGCTAATAAATTTGAAAATAAAATAACAATGAATAAAACAACCATTCAGGACTTTAAACTGCTCAGTTTGCAACACACTGATCTAATTTGATGTGCCCAAGCCAGATACCTGGCATCTTTTTTTAGATGCTAGTTCTTTAATGTCGGGGCTCAGGCTTTGAGCTGAGGCAACTTTCATTATCGAACAAGATGTTCAACAGTCATATCTCGTACACCCAATTCTAACATCATTCAGACCCAGTCACAAGATATGTGCAGCTACAGCACGCATGCACAAATGAATGCAACGCATACTTCATCAACAGCGATACAGGTTACACTGAGGGTGCCAGTATAAAAAACTTTAACACTGTTAGAAATATACGCCACACTGTGAACCCACACCAAACAAAAAAAAAAAACACTTTTCGGGAGAACATCCGCACCGTAACACAACATAAACACAAAAGAACAAATACCCAGAATCTTTTGCAGCACTAACTCTTTCGGGACGCTACAAAATACACCCCCGCTACCACCAAACCTCCCCCCCCCACACACACACACCTTGTAGCGTCTCGGAAGATTTAGTGCTACAAAGGGTTCTGGGTATTTGTTGTGTTGTGTTTATGTTGTGTTACGGTGCGGATGTTCTCCCGAAATGTGTTTGTCATTCTTGTTTGGTGTGGATTCACAGTGTGGCGTATATTTCTAAAAGTGTTAAAGTTTTTTATTTGGCTACCGTCAGTGTAACCTGTATCGCTGTTGATGAAGTATGCGTTGCATTCAATTGTGTGTGGGTGCAGAAGCTGCACTGACATGAAACTGGGCTGGCACTCGTTTGACTAGCTGGAAAAAAAAAAATAATTCGGGAGGAGTGCTGGAGTCACTCCCGGGAGGGTTGGCAAGTATTAGAAGTAGCGGCACTGCCGCAATGTATAATCGAAGGTCCAGCTTTAGTGTTAATTTGATATTGCCTCAAGGGCCAAGTCAAATTACACGTTGGGCCAAATTTGGCCCACGGGCCAGAGTTTGACACCCATGACCTTCACTGTAAAAAATTACTGTAAAAATAAAAAATAAAATTACAGTTATATACTCCATCCATCCATCCATTTTCTACCGCTTATTCCCTTCGGGGTCGCGGGGGGCGCTGGAGCCTATCTCAGCTACAATCAGGCGGAAGGCGGGGTACACCCTGGACAAGTCGCCACCTCATCGCAGGGCCAACACAGATAGACAGACAACATTCACACTCACATTCACACACTAGGGCCAATTTAGTGTTGCCAATCAACCTATCATATTCTTCTTAAATGCAGTTAAGTACTGTAAATTTTGTTGCATTTTTCAAAAAATATCGACAAGCAGTAAGTTACTGTAAAACCTACAGTGTAATTCAGTATTTTTCAGACTTGTTTCTTGGGTCCGCCCACAATTCGTCCAACCGAGCTTCATTTCACCTGGCCGACCCTGCTAAATCCATCCTACTGCATCGTGTGTTTTTGATAACAAGGTAAGAGTCACTTGTACCTTGATGTGTCATTTTCTGTTTGAATTACTTTATATATATATTTATAAAGTCCGAAATGACATAGCGTCACAGTCAGCATCACAGACACTATCGTTGACCACGCGCATGTACCGCCGCATGCTAGCTAGCTAAGTTTTCTTCTTTTTTGTCATAGTCATCATAAAAGATGATAACTTGCAACATATGTGCTACGACTTGCAGCAATGTATTTGCGTATGTTAGACACATGCGAAGTCATAGTTGTATGCCTAATGCATCGTTTAAGTGTTCTTTCCCTAAATGCACAAGAGTTTTTTCCAACTTCTCAGCCTTCAAAACTCACAGCCGTTGTCATAAATATGGCAAGAGTAGGACTGATATGTATAGCGCAGAAGGTTTACCTTGTAATATTGTCTCATGTAGCGCGAAGTGCGATGATATACGAGCCTTTCTCCTGCATTTGAAAAGTCATATTACCGAAGGTAGGACAGTTACGTGCCCCTTCAGTCAATGTGAAAAAAGATTTACAGTTAAGTCTACTTTCACATCGCACGTGTCAAGGAAGCACTACGGCTACACTGAACGAAGTTTGAATTGATCAACAGCAAATCCAAGCAGCTCTTGTGTTATTAACACTGATGATGACTATTGTGATATGCAACTTGAGGATTCAGGATATTCCTGTTATGAAGACATGGAGGTCTACTTGCATTAAAAAAATGTTCACAGCACTGAAAAAAGGTTGAGAACCACTGCCTTAGGACAGTGGTTCTCAACCTTTTTTCAGTGATGTACCCCTGTGAACATTTTTTAAATTCAAGTACCCCCTAATCAGAGCAAAGCATTTTTGGTTGAAAAAAAGAGATAAAGAAGTAAAATACAGCACTATGTCATCAGTTTCTGATTTATTAAATTGTATAACAGTGCAAAATATTGCTCATTTGTTGTGGTCTTTCTTGAACTATTTGGAAAAAAAGATATAAAAATAACTAAAAACTTGTTGAAAAATAACCAAGTGATTCAATTATAAATAAAGATTTTTACACATAGAAGTAATCAACTTAAAGTGCCCTCTTTGGGGATTGTAATAGAGATCCATCTGGATTCATGAACTTCATTCTCAACATTTCTTCACAAAAAAAGAAATCTTTAACATCAATATTTATGGAACATGTCCACTACGCTTTAACCAAGCCTCCATTGTTTTCTACATGGATAGTTGATTGACAGTTGGTGCCGTGTGGCACCGCCAGGTAGGGTCAAACCATCATGGCATGGGGGAAACTCTGGCTTTATGGTAATGAATGGAATAGCCTACTTGATTAGTTGTTCAGTTTATGAACTTACATTCATATTTTGTCGAAGTATTATTCAATAAATATATTTATAAAGGATTTTTGAATTGTTGCTATTTTTAGAATATTTAAAAAAAATCTCACGTACCCCTTGGCATACCTTCAAGTACCCCCAGGAGTACGCGTACCCCCATTTGAGAACCACTGCCTTAGGAGACTAGATGTAAACAGAGGAAAGAGAGAGCGAGTGAGGTGGCCATTCCAAATACTTTTAAAATGCTACCCATATTGGATACTGTTTAGGAAAATAAACTGCATTTCTTGACTGTACCAGTTGCTGGTGACAAAGTCACAATAAAACGTTGGATGATCAGCATGGAAGGTGATGTCATCTGCAAAGGCGTCCAACCTAGCTTAATCTCAGGGCTTGCTGCCCTTCTTGCCACATACTATGTGTTCAACTTGGAATACCAAGAGGAAGGTCCTCGGACATTGGAATTTGTTCAAAGGTAAATCCTCTTGATACTGTTAAAATACTGTTAGGATATTTTATTTTATATTTCTCACCTCTGTTCAGGAATTTGACTTGTCATTTCCCCAATTGTGTGCCTTAAATCAATGACTCTTCTGTTCCTTTGTGGACCTTCTTATTAGGGACCGAAGCACCAGTTTGACTCTAGGATACAGAGAAGGTAGGTAATGTGCAGGTAAAGATATGTTGACTGGGTCAAAGAAGGAAGCACCTGTTTGACCCCAGGATGCAGAAAAAGTAGATAATTTGCAGGTAAAGACATGTTGACTGGATGATGGCAGGAAGCACCAGCTTGACCCGAGAATGCAGAGCAAGTAGGTAATGTGCGGGTGAAGATATGTTGAATGGGTAAAGGCAGGAAGCACCAGTGTGACCCCACTATGCAGGGAAGGTAGGTAATGTGCGGGTGAAGGTATGTTGAATGGGTGAAAGAAGGAAGCGCAGGTGTGGTCGAGGCCATGCAGACAAGGTAGGTATGTGCAGGTGAAGATATGTTGTATGGTGAAAGAAAGAAGCACCAGTGTGACCCAAGGATGCAGGGAAGGTAGGTAATGTGCAGGTAAAGATATGTTGAATGGGTGAAGGCAGGAAACACCAGCTAGACGCCAGGATACAGAGAAGGTAGGTAATGTGCAGGTAAAGATATGTTGAATGAGTAAAGGCAGGAAACACCAGCTTGACTCCAGGATATAGAGAAGGTAGGTAATGTGCAGGTAAAGATATGTTGAATGGGTAAAGGTAGAAAGCACCAGCGTGACCACACTATGCAGAGAAGGTAGGTAATGTGCAGGTAAAGATATGTTGATTGGGTAAAGGCAAGAAGCACCAGTGTGACCCCAGGATGCAGAGAAGATAGGTAATGAGCAGGTAACTATATGTTAAATGGGTGAAAGCAGGAAACATCAGCGTAAATACACGGTCCCGTAGATGGAGAGAAAACATGAATAGAGAGAGGGGTTGGGGAGGCTTTAGCATTGTCTTCCTCTCTGAATTTGTCTTAATGGGTTTTAGAGCATTCACTCATCTACAGCTGTGGTTATGGTATAGGCTCACATATATCCTAAAATTGATATTAATATTTGTGCAGTGCATATTCCTAAATAACAATGTGAGGGGGGGTTCTGTATCGACTACAAGTAATCTTCAATCACAACAGAATATCTAATATGCTTTCTCTCTTTTTTAGGCGATTCATTGGCGTTAACCCTGAGAGGGGAACAAAGGCTAGCCAGGGAAAGGTGGTGTCCAAGAAGACCGGGAAGCTGGTCCAGAAAAAGGCAGCAACTGTAAATCCTCACGTAGCCACCCTTATAAAACATCTCACAGACTTTGAGTGGGGCTTTATGTAGCCGACAACTAAACACTGGACTCGTGTTCAGTGTTTTGTCTCCAGTTAGAAATTAAGTGGACATGTTATACATGTTAAAATGCTTTACTGAAAATAAGAAGAATGCTCTAAATGTACATTGAATGTATTTGATGCACTTTAAAATAATTGGTTAATAAAAACATAATCTTGCAAGGCCATTTCTCCAGTCATTTTTATGCCAGCAGATTGCAGGGATTTTGATTTTGAAAAATTAAAAGTTCAACTCATTAACTTCTAGTGGCATTATACTGTAAAGCTCAGTCTATAGTGCTTACAATTATTTTACTGTAATTAACTGTTAATGGATATTACAGTAGATACACTAAAATAACAGTGTAATGCCGCTAAACAGATGACAGTATTATGCTGTGAAGCGTATATTTGATACAGCACAGTACTGTGATACTTTTTACAGTAATAAAGTGTAGTGATAAATCACAGTATGTGTGCTGTAGAAAAACAGTTTTATACTGGAACCGTTAGCTGCCAGTAGGTTACTGTAATTAAACGGTGAAAATTCTTACAGTAAGGGAGAGACCCGCCACCCAGCGGAGAAAACTCATTTCGGTCGCCAGCCTGTGCATCTCACGATCCACTCTTCCCTCACTCATGAACAAGACTCCAGGTACTTGAACTCATCCACTTGGGGCAAGATCTCCTGCCCAACCTCGAAATGGCACTCCACCCTTTCCCGGGCGAGAACCTCGGACTTGGAGGTGCTGATTCTCATCCCAGTCGCTTCACACTCGGCTGCGAACCAATCCAATGAGAGCTGAAGATCCTGGCCAGTTAAAGCCATAAGGACCACATCATCTGCAAAAAGGAGAGACCTAATCCTGCAGCCACCAAACCGGATCCCCTCAACGCCATGACTGCGCCTAGAAATTCTGTCCATAAAATTTATGAACACATTTGGTGACTAAGGGCAGCCAACACGAGGGTTGGACTCCGGTCCAACCCTCACTGGAAAGGGGTCCGACATACTGCTGGCAATGCGGACCAAGCTCTGACACTGATCATACAGGGAGCGACCCGCCACAATCAGACATGCCGATACCCCATACTCTCTGAGCACTCCCCACAGGACTTCCCGGGGTGGCCACGGTCGAATGTCTTCTCCAAGTCCACAAAGCACATATAGACTGGTTGGACAAACTCCCATGCACACTCAAGGACCCTGCCGAGAGTATAGAGCTGGTCTACCGTTCCACGACCAGGACGAAAACCACACTGTTCGTCCTGGATCCGAGGTTCCTCCTCTCCAGTACACATGAATAGACCTTACCGGGAAGGCTGAGGAGTGTGATCTACGATAGTTGGAACACACCCTCCGGTTCCCCTTCTTAAAGAGAGGAACCACCACCCCGGTCTGCCAATCCAGAGGTACCGCCCCTGATGTCCATGCGATGTTGCAGAGTCTTGTCAACTAAAACAGCCCCACAGCATCCAGAGCCTTAAGGAACTCCGGACGGAGCTCATCCACCCCCGCGGCCTTGCCACCGAGGAGCTTTTTAACTACCTTGGCAACCTCAGCCCCAGAAATAGGAGAGCCCACCACAGACTCCCCAGGCACTGCTTGGCCTGTCGGTATGCCCGCTGCCTCTGGAGTCCCATGAGCCAAAAGGACCAGATAAGCTCTTTCTTCAGCTTGACGGCATCCCGCACTGCTGGTGGCCACCAGCGGGTTCTAGGATTACCGCCACGACAGGCACCAAACACCTTGCGGCCACAGCTCCAATCAGCTGGCTTGACAAGAGAGGCACGGAACATGATCCATTCAGACTCAATGTCCAGCACCTCCTTTGTGACATGTTCAAAGTTCCTCCGGAGGTAGAAAAAGAAACTCTCTCTGACAGGACACTGCTAGGCATTCCCAAAAGACTCTCACAATGCGTTTGGGCCTGCCAGGTCTGTCCGGGATCCTACCCCACCATCGGAGCCAGCTCACCAGGTGGTGATCGGTAGAAAGCTCGCCCCTCTCTTCACCCGAGTGTCCAAAACATGAGGCCGCAAATCCCATGACACAACTACAAAGTCAATAATGGAACTGCGGCCGAGGGTGTCCTGGTGCCAAGTGCACATATGGACACCCTTATGTTTGAACATTGTGTTTGTTATGGACAATCCGTGACGAGCACAAAAGTCCAATAATAAAGCACCACTTGGGTTCAGATCTGGGTGGCCATTTTTCCCAATCACGACTCTCCAGGTTTCAAAGTCGTTGCCAACATCAGCGTTGAAGACCCCCAGCAGAACAAAGGAATCACCCGAGGGAGCACTCTCAAGGGAATCCAAAAAGAGTGGGTACTCTGAGCTGCTGTTTGGTGCGTAAACACCAACAACAGTCAGGACCCGTCACCCAACCCGAAAGTGGAGGGAAGTTACCATCTCGTCTTCTGGGTTAAGTCCAACGTGCAGGCTTTGAGCCGGGGGGCAACAAGAATTGCCAACCCAGCCTCTCATTACTTGCAACGCCAGAGTGGAAGAGAGTCCAACCCCTCTTGAGAGAACAGGTTCCAGAGCCCTTGCTGTGCGTCGAAGTGAGTCCAGCTTTATCTAGCCGGGAACTTCTCCACCTCGCGAGGTGACGTTCCACGTCCCAAGAGCGAGCTTATGTAGCCGATAATCGGACCGCCAAGTGCCCTGCCTTCGGCTTCCGCCCAGCTAACACTGCACCCGACCTCTATGACCCAGCCCATGAGTGGTGAGCCTATTGCAGGGGGGGCCCACGTTGCCTCTTCGAGCTGGGCCCCATGGGCACCAGTCGCTCGCCATCGTGCCCCACCTCTGGGCCTGGCTCCACAGGGGAGCCACGGTGACCCGCGTCCGGGCGAGAAAATATCTAGGTCCTCGATTTGTACTTTTCATAAAGGTCTTTGAGCTGCTCTTTGTCTGATTCCTCACCTAGGACCTGTTTGTCTTGGGGGACCCTACCAGGGGGCATAGAAGCCCCCGGACAACTTAGCTCCTAGAATCAGTGGGACACGCAAACCACAAAGGTGGCGGCTCAGAAAGCAGGTTATATAAACATAACTCCAAAACCAAACATGCAAGATGTCTAAACATGCCTGTAATATTGTATCAATGTGAGTTTTACTAGAATCGGTTGTTTTTTTAAGGCTTGCAAACACAAAAAGTTTTTTTTACTCAATATGACAGTAAGTTCTTAAAATGCTGAGATAATGTGAAAAAAAGCAATACAAATGTATTCCAACATAATTCCTAAACCAAACATGCAAAATGTCTAAAAATGCCTGTAATATTGAATCCATGTGAGTTTTACTAGAATCATTTGTTTTTGTAAGGTTTGCAAATACAAAAATTGAGTTTTATGACAGACACAAGTTAGTTTTTTTACTCATTATAACAGTATAGATGTCATACTATATATTAAAGTTATATAAACATAACTCGAAAACCAAACGTGCATTATGTCCAAAATTGCCTGTAATATTGTATAGATGTGAGTTTTACTAGAATCAGGTTTGCAAATACAAAAATTGGGTTTTATGACAGTATACTGTCACACTCAATATGACAGTATAACTGTCATACTAAATCCATCCATTTTCTTCCGCTTATCCGAGGTCGGGTTGCGGGGGCAGCAGCCTAAGCAGAGAGCCCAGACTTCCCTCTCCCCAGCCACTTCATCCAGCTCTTCTCGGGGGATCCCGAGGCGTTCCCAGGCCATAGTCTTTCCAATGTATCCTAGGTCTTCCCCATGGCCTCCTGCCGTTCGGACCTAGGGAGGCGTTCGGGTGGCATCCTGAGCAGATGCCCGAACCACCTCATCTGGCTCCTCTCAATGTGGAGGAGCAGCGGCTTTACACTGAGTTCCTCCCAGATGACAGAGCTTCTCACCGTATCTCTAAGGGAGAGACCCACCACCCGGCGGAGGAAACTCATTTCGGCCGCTTGTACCCGTGACCTTGTCCTTTCGGTCATAACCCAAAGCTCATGACCATAGGTGAGGATGGGAACGTTGATCGACCGGTAAATTGAAAGCTTTTCCTTCTGGCTCAGCACCTTCTTCACCACAACGGATCGATATAGCGTCCTCATTACTGAAGACGCCGCACCGATCCGCCTGTAGATCTCAAAATCCACTCTATCCTCACTCGTGAACAAGACTCCTAGGTACTTGAACTCCTTCACTTGGGGCAAGATCTCTTTCCCAACCTCGAGATGGCACTACACCCTTTCCCGGGCGAGAACCATGGACTCGGACTTGGAGGTGCTGATTCTCATCCCAGTCGCTTCACTGCGAACCGATCCAATGAAAGCTGAAGATCTTGGCCAGTTGAAGCCATCAGGACCACATCATCTGCAAAAAGCAGAGACCTAATCCTGCAGCCACCAAACCAGGCGCAGTCATGGCGTTGAGGGGATCCTCAAAGCCATGACTGCGCCTAGATATTCTGTCCATTAAAGTTATGAACAGAATCGGTGACAAAGGGCAGCCTTGGCGGAGTCCAACCCTCACTGGAAAGGGGTCCGACATACTGCCGGCAATGCGGACCAAGCTCTGACACTGATCATACAGGGAGACACCCGCCACAATCAGACATGCCGATACTCCATACTCTCTGAGCACTCCCCACAGGATTTACCGGGGACCAAGGTCGAATGTCTTCTCCAAGTCCACAAAACTTATGTAGACTGGTTGGGCAAACTCCCATGCACACTCAAGGACCCTGCCGAGAGTATAGAGCTGGTCTACCGTTCCACGACCAGGACGAAAACCACACTGTTCGTCCTGGATCCGAGGTTCCTCCTCTCCATTACACATGAATAGACCTTACCGGGAAGGCTGAGGAGTGTGATCTACGATAGTTGGAACACACCCTCCGGTTCCCCTTCTTAAAGAGAGGTACCACCACCCCGGTCTGCCAATCCAGAGGTACCGCCCCCGATGTAGACGCAATGTTGCAGAGTCTTGTCAACCAAGACTGCCCCACAGCATCCAGAGCCTTAAGGAACTCCGGACGGAGCTCATACCCCCGGGGCCTTGCCACCGAGGAGCTTTTTAACTCCCTTGGCAACCTCAGCCCCAGAAATAGGAGAGCCCACCACAGACTTCCCAGGCACTGTTTCCTCATAGGAAGACGTGTTGGTGGGACTGAGGAGGTCTCGCTTGGCCTGTCGGTATGCCCACTGCCTCTGGAGTCCCATGAGCCAAAAGGACCCGGTGGCTCTTTCTTCAGCTTGACAGCATCCCTCACTGCTGGTGGATTACCGCCACGACAGGCACCAAACACCTTGCGGCCACAGCTTCAATCAGCTGGCTCAACAAGAGAGGAACGGTCCAGAACATGGTCCACTCAGACTCAATGTCCAGCACCTCCCTCGTGACATGTTCAAAGTTCTTCCGGACATGTTCAAAGTTCTTCAGGAGACTCTGCTAGGTGTTCCCAGCAGACCCTTACAATACGTTTGGGCCTGCCAGGTCTGACCGGCATCCTCCCCTACCATCGGAGCCAGCTCACCACCAGGTGGTGGTTGGTGGAAAGCTCTGCCCCTCTCTTCACCGAGTGTCCAAAACATGAGGCCGCAAATCCCATGACACAACTACAAAGTCAATCATGCGGCCGAGGGTGTCCTTGTGCCAAGTGCACATATGGACACCCTTATGTTTGAACATTGTGTTTGTTATGGACAATCCGTGACAAGCACAAAACTCCAATAACAAAGCACCACTTGGGTTCAGATCCGGGTGGCCATTTTTCCCAATCACGACTCTCCAGGTTTCACTGTCGTTGCCAACATAGCGTTGAAGTCCACCAGCAGAACAAGGGAATCACCCGCGGGAGCACTCTCCAGTACTCCCTCAAGGGAATCCAAAAAGAGTTGGTACTCTGAGCTGCTGTTTGGTGTGTAAACACAAACAACAGTCAGGACCCGTCACCCAACCCGAAGGCTGAAGGAAGCTACCATCTCGTTTATTGGGTTTAAAGTCCAACGTGCAGGCTTTGAGCCGGCGGGCAACAAGAATTGCCACCCCAGCCTCTCATTAGTTGCAACGCCAGTGTGGAATCTCTCCAAAACCAAACATGCAATATGCCTAAACATGCCTGTAATATTGTATCAATGTGACTTTTCCTAGAATCGGTTGTTTTTGTAAGGTTTGCAAATACAAAAATTAGGTTTTACTCACAATGACAAAATCACACTCAATATGACAGTTATTTAAACATAACTCATAAACCACACAAAAAAATGGCTAATAATGCCTGAAATAATGAATCATTGGGAGTTTTACTGAGTTTTACATTTTGCAAACACAAAAAGTATTTTTTTACTTGACTGTAATGTTCTTAGAACCCTGAGATAAAGGGAAAAAAGCAATAAAAATGTATTTAAACCTAACTCCTAAACAACACATGCAAAATGGCTAATAATACCTAGGGAGACATGTAACGTTGTTAGTTTAAAAAAATGATCTTTTGTAAAGATATCAAAGACACAAGCTAGTTTTTTTTATTCAATATGACAGTATAACAGTCATACTAAATATGAAAGTTATATAAACATAACTCCAAAACCAAACATGTGTCATGTCTAAAAATGCCTGTAATAATGTATTTATGTGAGTTTGTAAGGTTTGCAAAAACAAAAAGTAGTTTTTTACTCAATATGAAAGTAATGTTCTTAGAATCCTGAGATAATTCGAAAAAAGCAATACAAATGTATTCAAACACAAATTTTAAACCAAACATGTAAAATGTCTAAAAATGCCTGTAATATTGAATCTATATACGTTTTACTAGAATCAATTGTTTTTGTAAGGTTTGCAAATACAAAAATTAGGTTTTACACATAATGACATTAAAACTGTAACACTCAATATGACAATTATTTATTTATAACTCCTAACCACACATGAAACATGTCTAATAATGCGTGAAAAAATTTATCTTTGTGAGTGTTACTAGAAACATTTTCTTTTGTAAGGTTTGCAAAGACAGGTTAGTTTTTTTTACTCAATATGACAGTATAACTGCCACACTCAATATGACAGTTATTTAAACATAACTCTTAAACTACACATGAAAAATGATTAACAATGCCTGAAATAATGCATTCTTGTAAGTTTTACTCGAAACATATGCTTTTTTAAGGCTTGCAAACACAAAAATTATTTTTTACTCAATATGACAGTAATGTTCTAAAATTCTGAGAAAAGACGAACAAATTAATAAAAATGATTCCAACATAATTCCTAAACCAAACATGCAAAATGTCTAAAAATGTCTGTAATATTGAATCCATGTGAGTTTTACTAGATTTAAATGATTTTGTAAGGTTTGCAAATACATAAATTAGGTTTTACTTACTATGTCATAACTGACAGTATATGACAGTTATTTAACCATAACTCAAACCACACATGAAAAATGGCTAATAATGCCTGAAATAATGCATCCTTGGCCGTTTTACTCGAAACACATGCTTTTTTAAATCTTGCAAACACAAAAAGTAGTTTTTTTCCTCAACATGACTGTAATGTTCTTAAAATCCTGAGATAATGCGAAAAAAGCAATAAAAATGTATTTAAACATTACTCCTAAACAACATATGCAAAATGGCTAATAATGCCTGGAAACATGTATCTTTGTTAGTTTTACTGGAAAAATGATCTTATGTA
The DNA here is from genome assembly GCF_033978785.1 of Entelurus aequoreus. Classification (NCBI taxonomy): domain Eukaryota; kingdom Metazoa; phylum Chordata; class Actinopteri; order Syngnathiformes; family Syngnathidae; genus Entelurus; species Entelurus aequoreus. The sequence continues at coordinate 57,713 of NW_026908028.1, read as the reverse complement.
AAGTTTGCAAAGACACAAGCCAGTTTTTTTTAATTCAATATGACAGTATAACAGTCATATTAAATATGAAAGTTATATAAACATAACTCCAAAACCAAACATGTGTCATGTCTAAAAATGCCTGTAATAATGTATTAATGTGAGTTTGTAAGGTTTGCAAAAACAAAAACTAGTTTTTTACTCAATATGAAAGTAATGATCTTAGAATCCTGAGATAATGCGAAAAAAGCAATAAAAAATTATTTAAACATAACTCCTAAACAACCCAGGCAAAATGGGTAATAATGCCTGGAGACATGTATCTTTGTTAGTTTTACTAGAAAAATGATCTTTTGTAAAGTTTGCAAAGACACGAGCTAGTTGTTTTTTATTCAATATGACAGTATAACAGTCATACTAAATATAAAAGTTATATAAACATAACTCCAAAACCAAACATGTGTCATGTCTAAAAATGCCTGTAATAATGTATTAATGTGAGTTTGTAAGGTTTGCAAAAACAAAAAGTAGTTTTTTACTCAATATGAAAGTAATGATCTTAAAATCCTGAGATAATGCGAAAAAAGCAATAAAAATGTATTTAAACATAATTCCTAAACAACCCATGCAAAATGGGTAATAATGCCTGGAGACATGCATCTTTATTAGTTTTACTAGAAAAATGATCTTTTGTAAAGTTTGCAAAGACACAAGCTAGTTTTTTTTAATTAATATGACAGTATAACAGTCATATTAAATATAAAAGTTATATAAACATAACTCCAAAACCAAACATGTGTCATGTCTAAAATTGCCTGTAATAATGTATTTATGTGAGTTTGTAAGGTTTGCAAAAACAAAAAGTAGTTTTTTACTCAATATGAAAGTAATGATCTTAGAATCCTGAGATAATGCGAAAAAAGCAATACATATTTCTTTAAACATAATTCCTAAACAACCCATGCAAAATGGCTAATAATGCCTGGAGACATGTATCTTTGTTAGTTTTACTAGAAAAATGATCTTTTGTAATGTTTGCAAAGACACAAGCTAGTTTTTTTTTATTCAATATGACAGTATAACAATCATACTAAATATGAAAGTTATATAAACATAACTCCAAAACCAAACATGTGTCATGTCTAAAAATGTCTATAATAATGTATTTATGTGAGTTTGTAAGGTTTGCAAAAACAAAAAGTAGTTTTTTACTCAATATGAAAGTAATGATCTTGGAATCCTGAGATAATGCAAAAAAAGCAATAAAAATGTATTTAAACATAATTCCTAAACAACCCATGCAAAATGGGTAATAATGCCTGGACACATGTATCTTTGTTAGTTTTACTAGAAAAATTATATTTTGTAAAGTTTGCAAAGACACAAGCTAGTTTTTTAAAATTAAATATGACAGTATAACAGTCCTACTAAATATGAAAGTTATCAAAACATAACTCCAAAACCAAACATGTGTTGTGTCTAAAAATGCCTGTAATAATGTATTTATGTGAGTTTGTAAGGTTTGCAAAACAAAAAGTAGTTTTTTCCTCAATATGAAAGTAAGGATTTTAGAATCCTGAGATAATGCGAAAAAAGCAATAAAAATGTATTTAAACATAATTCCTAAACAACCCATGCAAAATGGGTAATAATGCCTGGAGACATGTATCTTTGTTAGTTTTACTAGAAAAATTATCTTTTGTAAAGTTTGCAAAGACACAAGCTAGTTTTTTCTTATTCAATATGACAGTATAACAGTCATACTAAATATGAAAGTTATATAAACATAACTCCAAAACCAAACATGTGTCGTTTCTAAAAATGTCTGTAATAATGTATTTATGTGAGTTTGTAAGGTTTGCAAAAACAAAAAGTAGTTTTTTCCTCAATAAGAAAGTAAGGATTTTAGAATCCTAAATAATGCGAAAAAAGCAATAAAAATGTATTTAAAGATAATTCCTAAACAACCCATGCAAAATGGCTAATAATGCCTGGAGACATGTATCTTTGTTAGTTTTACTAGAAAAATGATCTTTTGTAATGTTTGCAAAGACACAAGCTAGTTTTTTTTTATTCAATATGACAGTATAACAATCATACTAAATATGAAAGTTATATAAACATAACTCCAAAACCAAACATGTGTCATGTCTAAAAATGCCTGTAATAATGTATTTATGTGAGTTTGTAAGGTTTGCAAAAACAAAAAGTAGTTTTTTACTCAATATGAAAGTAATGAGCTTAGAATCCTGAGATAATGCGAAAAAAGCAATAAAAAATGTATTTAAACATAATTCCTAAACAACCCATGCAAAATGGGTAATAATGCCTGGACACATGTATCTTTGTTAGTTTTACTAGAAAAATGATGTTTTGTAAAGTTTGCAAAGACACAAGCTAGTTTTTTAAAATCAAATATGACAGTATAACAGTCCTACTAAATATGAAAGTTATCAAAACATAACTCCAAAACCAAACATGTGTTATGTCTAAAAATGCCTGTAATAATGTATTTATGTGAGTTTGTAAGGTTTGCAAAACAAAAAGTAGTTTTTTCCTCAATATGAAAGTAAGGATTTTAGAATCCTGAGATAATGCGAAAAAAGCAATAAAAATGTATTTAAACATAATTCCTAAACAACCCATGCAAAATGGGTAATAATGCCTGGAGACATGTATCTTTGTTAGTTTTACTAGAAAAATGATCTTTTGTAAAGTTTGCAAAGACACAAGCTAGTTTTTTCTTATTCAATATGACAGTATAACAGTCATACTAAATATGAAAGTTATATAAACATAACTACAAAACCAAACATGTGTCATGTCTAAAAATGCCTGTATTAATGTATTAATGTGAGTTTGTAAGGTTTGCAAAAACAAAAACTAGTTTTTTACTCAATATGAAAGTAATGATCTTAAAATCCTGAGATAATGCAAAAAAAGCAATAAAACTGTATTCAAACATAATTCCTAAACAACCCATGCAAAATGGGTAATAATGCCTGGAGACATGTATCTTTGTTAGTTTTACTAGAAAAATGATCCTTTGTAAAGTTTTCAAAGACACAAGCTAGTTTTTTTTTAATTCAATATGACAGTATAACAGTCATACTAAATATAAAAGTTATATAAACATAACTCCAAAACCAAACATGTGTCATGTCTAAAAATGTCTGTAATAATGTATTTATGTGAGTTTGTAAGGTTTGCAAAAACAAAAAGTAGTTTTTTACTCAATATGAAAGTAATGATCTTAGAATCCTGAGATAATGCGAAAAAAGCAATAAAAGTGTATTTAAACATAACTCCTAAACAACCCAGGCAAAATGGGTAATAATGCCTGGAGACATGTATCTTTGTTAGTTTTACTAGGAAATGTATATTTTGTAAAGTTTGCAAAGACACAAGCTAGTTGTTTTTATTCAATAAGACAGTATAACAGTCATACTAAATATGAAAGTTATATAAACAAAACTCCAGAACTAAACGTGTGTCATGTCTAAAATTGCCTATAATAATGTATTTATGTGAGTTTGTAAGGTTTGCAAAAACAAAAAGTAGTTTTTTCCTCAATATGAAAGTAAGGATTTTAGAATCCTAAATAATGCGAAAAAAGCAATAAAAATGTATTTAAAGATAATTCCTAAACAACCCATGCAAAATGGCTAATAATGCCTGGAGACATGTATCTTTGTTAGTTTTACTAGAAAAATGATATTTTGTAAAGTTTGCAAAGACACAAGCTAGTTTTTTTTTATTCAATATGACAGTATAACAGTCATATTAAATATAAAAGTTATATAAACATAGCTCCAAAACCAAACATGTGTCATATCTAAAAATGCCTGTAATAATGTATTTATGTGAGTTTGTAAGGTTTGCAAAAACAAAAAGTAGTTTTTTACTCAATATGAAAGTAATGATCTAAGAATCCTGAGATAATGCGAAAAAAGCAATAAAAATGTATTTAAACATAATTCCTAAACAACCCATGCAAAATGGCTAATAATGCCTGGAGACATGTATCTTTGTTAGTTTTACTAGAAAAATGATCTTTGGGACTTGAAGTGGGTATGGCATGGATGATTGTTTGGCGCCCAATAAAAGACTTGATGGAGGATTCTTCAGTCAGCAGATGTTAAAGCAGCATTAATCTACTGGAGCCTATCCCAGTGCACCTTGGCACTGGACAGGTGAAGTGACAAACTGGAGACATGTATCTTTGTTAGTTTTACTAGAAAAATGATCTTTTGTAAAGTTTGCAAAGACACAAGCTAGTTTTTTTTATTCAATATGACAGTATAACAGTCATACTAAATATAAAAGTTATATAAACATAACTCCAGAACCAAACGTGTGTCATGTCTAAAATTGCTTATAATAATGTATTCATGTGGGTTTGTAAGGTTTGCAAAAACAAAAAGTAGTGTTTTACTCAATATGAAAGTAATGATCTTGGAATCCTGAGATAATGCGAAAAAAGCAATACAAATGTATTCAAACACAATTTTTAAACCAAACATGTGAATTGTCTAAAAATGCCTGTAATATTGAATTTATGTAAGTTTTACTAGAATCAATTGTTTTTGTAAGGTTTGCAAATACAAAAATTAGGTTTTACACATAATGACATTATAACTTTAACACTCAATATGAAAGTTATTTAATTATAACTCCTAAATACACATGAAACATGTCTAATAGCGTGAAAAAAATTATCTTTGTGAGTGTTGCTAGAAACATTTTCTTTTGTAAGGTTTGCAAAGACACAAGTTAGATTTTTTTAACTCAATATGACAGTATAACGCCACACTCAATATGACAGTTATTTAAACATAACTCCTAAACCACACCTGAAAAATGGCTAATAATGCCTGAAATAATGCATCTTTGGGAGTTTTACTGGAAACATATGCTTTTTTTAAGGCTTGCAAACACAAAAATTATTTTTTTACTCAATATGACAGTAATCTTCTAAAATTCTGAGAAAATACGAACAAATTAATAAAAATGATTCCAACATAATTCCTAAACCAAACATGCAAAATGTCTGAAAATGCCTGTAATATTGAATCCATGTGAGTTTTATTTGAATCAGTTGTATGGTTTGCTAATACAAAAATTGGGTTTTATGACAAACACAAGTTAGTTTTTTTTACTCAATATAACAGTTTAGCTGTCATACTATATATGAAAGTTATATAAACATAACTCCAAAACCAAACCATTATGTCCAAAACTGCCTGTAATATTGTATATATGTGAGTTTTACTAGAATCAGGGTTGCAAATACAAAAATTGGGTTTTATGACAGTATACTGTCACACTCAATATGACAGTTATTTAAACATAACTCAAACAACACATGCAAAATAGCTAATAATGCCTGGAGCATGTATCTTAGTTAGTTTTACTAGAAAAATTGTATTTTGTAAGGTTTTGTTAGTTGTTGTTTTTATTCAATATGACAGTATAACTGTCATACTAAATATGAAAGTTATATAAACATAACTCTAAAACCAAACATGCATTGTGTCCAAAAATGCCTCTAATATTGTATCTGTGTGAGTTTAACTAGATTTAGTTGTTTTTGTAAGGTTTGCAAATACAAAATAAGGGTTTTACTCACTATGACAGTTTACTGTCACACTCAATCTGACAGTTATTTATTTAAACATAACTCCTAAACAACATATGCAAAATGGCTAATAATGCCTGGATAATAATAATACTAGAAACATTATATTGTGTAAGGTTTAGTTAGTTTTTGTACTCAATCTGACAGTATAACTGTCATTCTAAATCCATCCATTTTCTTCCGCTTATCCGAGGTCGGGTTGCGGGGGCAGCAGCCTGAGCAGAAAATCCCAGACTTCCCTGTCCCCAGCCACTTTGTCCAGCTCTTCTCGGGGTATTCCGAGGCGTTCCCAGGCCAGCCGGGGACATAGTCTTTCCAATGTGTCCTAGGTCTTCCCCGTGGCCTCCTGCCACACCTCCCTAGAGGCGTTCGGGTGGCATCCTGAGCAGATGCCCGAACCACCTCATGGCTCCTCTCAATGTGGAGGAGCAGCGGCTTTACTTTGAGTTCCTCCCGGATGACAGAGCTTCTCACCCTGTCTCTAAGGTAGAGACCCACCACCCGGCAGAGGAAACGCATTTCGGCCGCTTGTCCTTTCGGTCATAACCCAAAGCTGGGAACGTAGATCGACGGTAAATTGAGAGCTTTTCCTTCTGGCTCAGCTCCTTCTTCACCACAACGGATCGATATAGCGTCCTCAATACTGAAGACGCCGCACCAAATCGCCTGTGGATCTCTCGATCCACTCTATCCTCACTCGTGAACAAGACTCCTAGGTACTTGAACTCCTCCACTTGGGGCAAGATCTCCTCCCCAACCTGGAGATGGCACTCGACCCTTTCCTGCGCGAAACCATGGACTTGGACTTGGAGGTGCTGATTCTCATCCCAGTCGCTTCACACTCAAGGACCCTGCCGAGAGTATAGACCTGGTCTACCGTTCCACGACCAGGACGAAAACCACACTGTTCGTCCTGGATCCGAGTTTCCCCAGTACACATGAATAGACCTTACCGGGAAGGCTGAGGAGTGTGTTTCACGATAGTTGGAACACACCCTCCGGTTCCCCTTCTTAAAGAGAGGAACCACCACCCCGGTGTGCCAATCCAGAGGTACCACCCCCAATGTTCACGCGATGTTGCAGAGTCTTGTCAACCAAGACAGCCCCACAGTATCCAGAGCCTTAAGGAACTCATCCACCACCGGGGCCTTGCCACAGAGGAGCTTTTTAACTACCTAGGCAACCTAAGCCCCAGAAATAGGAGAGTCCACCACAGACTCCCCAGGCACTGCTTGGCCTGTCGGTATGCCCGCTGCCTCTGGAGTCCCATGAGCCAAAAGGACCCGATAGGCTATTTCTTCAGCTTGACGGCATCCCTCCCTGCTGGTGGCCACCAGCGAGTTCTAGGATTACCGCCACGACAGGCACCAAACACCTTGCGGCCACAGCTCCAATCAGCAGGCTCGACAAGAGAGGCACGGAACATGGTCCACTCAGACTCAATGTCCAGCACCTCCCTCGTGACATGTTTAAAGTTCTTCCTTATGTTTGAACATTGTGTTTGTTATGGACAATCCGTGACGAGCACAAAAGTCCAATAACAAAGCACCACTTGGGTTCAGATCCGGGTGGCCATTTTTCCCAATCACGACTCTCCAGGTTTCACTGTCCTTGCCAACATGAGCATTGAAGTCCCCCAACAGAACAAGGGAATCACCCGAGGGAGCACTCTCCAGTACTCCCTCAAGGGAATCCAAAAAGAGTGGGTACTCTGAGCTGCTGTTTGGTGCGTAAACACAAACAACAGTCAGGACCCGTCACCCAACCCGAAGGCGGAGGGAAGCTACCATCTCGTCTACTGGGTCCAACGTGCAGGCTTTGAGCAACAACAATTGCCACCCCAGCCTCTCATTGCTTGCAACGCCAGAGTGGAAGAGAGTCCAGCCCCTCTTGAGAGAACAGGTTCCAGAGCCCTTGCTGTGCGTCGAAGTGAGTCCAACTATATCTAGCCGGAACTTCTTCACCTCGCGCACCAGCTCAGGCTCTTTCCCTCCCAGCGAGGTGACGTTCCACGTCCCAAGAGCGAGCTTATGTAGCCGATAATCGGACTGCCAAGTGCCCTGCCTTCGGCTGCCGCCCAGTTCACACTGCATCCGACCTCTATGACCTCAATGGGCCCATGAGTGGTGAGCCCATTGGAGGGTTGACCCACGTTGCCTCTTCGAAATGAGCCCGGCAGGGCCCCATGGAGACAGGCCCGGCCACCAGTCGCTCGCCATCGTGCCCCACCTCTGCGCCTGGCTCCACAGGGGAGCCACGGTGACCTGCGCCTGGGCGAGAAAAAATCTAGGTCCTCGATTTGTACTTTTCATAAAGGTCTTTGAGCTGCTCTTTGTCTGATCCCTCACCTAGGACCTTTTCTCAGGGGATCCCGAGGCGTTCCCAGGCCAGCCGGGAGACATAGTGTTCCCAATGTGTCCTGGGTCTTCCCCGTGGCCTCCAGGATGACAGAGCTTCACCTTCACCAGGGGTGTCAAACTCAAATACAGAGTGGGCCAAAGTTTAAAACTGAACAAAGCCGCGGGCCAAGGTTGAACAAATTAACCTTTTAATAGGGACCCAAACAAGTTTTGCATTGAATATTGAACAAGCAAGGCTTATATAACTTTATAGTGACATGCAAAATGGAGTTTCAAATAATAATAATAATAATTAAAAAATATCAATTGCATATCAAATATAATTTAAATACAAATTGAATGCCTCTTTTCTATTTGCAGCCTTCTGAGGTAAATATCAACATTAACTTTATCCACAGGCTAATAAATTTGAAAATAAAATAACAATGAATAAAACAACCATTCAGGACTTTAAACTGCTCAGTTTGCAACACACTGATCTAATTTGATGTGCCCAAGCCAGATACCTGGCATCTTTTTTTAGATGCTAGTTCTTTAATGTCGGGGCTCAGGCTTTGAGCTGAGGCAACTTTCATTATCGAACAAGATGTTCAACAGTCATATCTCGTACACCCAATTCTAACATCATTCAGACCCAGTCACAAGATATGTGCAGCTACAGCACGCATGCACAAATGAATGCAACGCATACTTCATCAACAGCGATACAGGTTACACTGAGGGTGCCAGTATAAAAAACTTTAACACTGTTAGAAATATACGCCACACTGTGAACCCACACCAAACAAAAATAAAAAACACTTTTCGGGAGAACATCCGCACCGTAACACAACATAAACACAAAAGAACAAATACCCAGAATCTTTTGCAGCACTAACTCTTTCGGGACGCTACAAAATACACCCCCGCTACCACCAAACCTCCCCCCCCCCACACACACACACCTTGTAGCGTCTCGGAAGATTTAGTGCTACAAAGGGTTCTGGGTATTTGTTGTGTTGTGTTTATGTTGTGTTACGGTGCGGATGTTCTCCCGAAATGTGTTTGTCATTCTTGTTTGGTGTGGATTCACAGTGTGGCGTATATTTCTAAAAGTGTTAAAGTTTTTTATTTGGCTACCGTCAGTGTAACCTGTATCGCTGTTGATGAAGTATGCGTTGCATTCAATTGTGTGTGGGTGCAGAAGCTGCACTGACATGAAACTGGGCTGGCACTCGTTTGACTAGCTGGAAAAAAAAAAAAAATTCGGGAGGAGTGCTGGAGTCACTCCCGGGAGGGTTGGCAAGTATTAGAAGTAGCGGCACTGCCGCAATGTATAATCGAAGGTCCAGCTTTAGTGTTAATTTGATATTGCCTCAAGGGCCAAGTCAAATTACACGTTGGGCCAAATTTGGCCCACGGGCCAGAGTTTGACACCCATGACCTTCACTGTAAAAAATTACTGTAAAAATAAAAAATAAAATTACAGTTATATACTCCATCCATCCATCCATTTTCTACCGCTTATTCCCTTCGGGGTCGCGGGGGGCGCTGGAGCCTATCTCAGCTACAATCAGGCGGAAGGCGGGGTACACCCTGGACAAGTCGCCACCTCATCGCAGGGCCAACACAGATAGACAGACAACATTCACACTCACATTCACACACTAGGGCCAATTTAGTGTTGCCAATCAACCTATCATGTTCTTCTTAAATGCAGTTAAGTACTGTAAATTTTGTTGCATTTTTCAAAAAATATCGACCAGCAGTAAGTTACTGTAAAACCTACAGTGTAATTCAGTATTTTTCAGACTTGTTTCTTGGGTCCGCCCACAATTCGTCCAACCGAGCTTCATTTCACCTGGCCGACCCTGCTAAATCCATCCTACTGCATCGTGTGTTTTTGATAACAAGGTAAGAGTCACTTGTACCTTGATGTGTCATTTTCTGTTTGAATTACTTTATATATATATTTATAAAGTCCGAAATGACATAGCGTCACAGTCAGCATCACAGACACTATCGTTGACCACGCGCGTGTACCGCCGCATGCTAGCTAGCTAAGTTTTCTTCTTTTTTGTCATAGTCATCATAAAAGATGATAACTTGCAACATATGTGCTACGACTTGCAGCAATGTATTTGCGTATGTTAGACACATGCGAAGTCATAGTTGTATGCCTAATGCATCGTTTAAGTGTTCTTTCCCTAAATGCACAAGAGTTTTTTCCAACTTCTCAGCCTTCAAAACTCACAGCCGTTGTCATAAATATGGCAAGAGTAGGACTGATATGTATAGCGCAGAAGGTTTACCTTGTAATATTGTCTCATGTAGCGCGAAGTGCGATGATATACGAGCCTTTCTCCTGCATTTGAAAAGTCATATTACCGAAGGTAGGACAGTTACGTGCCCCTTCAGTCAATGTGAAAAAAGATTTACAGTTAAGTCTACTTTCACATCGCACGTGTCAAGGAAGCACTACGGCTACACTGAACGAAGTTTGAATTGATCAACAGCAAATCCAAGCAGCTCTTGTGTTATTAACACTGATGATGACTATTGTGATATGCAACTTGAGGATTCAGGATATTCCTGTTATGAAGACATGGAGGTCTACTTGCATTAAAAAAATGTTCACAGCACTGAAAAAAGGTTGAGAACCACTGCCTTAGGACAGTGGTTCTCAACCTTTTTTCAGTGATGTACCCCTGTGAACATTTTTTAAATTCAAGTACCCCCTAATCAGAGCAAAGCATTTTTGGTTGAAAAAAAGAGATAAAGAAGTAAAATACAGCACTATGTCATCAGTTTCTGATTTATTAAATTGTATAACAGTGCAAAATATTGCTCATTTGTTGTGGTCTTTCTTGAACTATTTGGAAAAAAAGATATAAAAATAACTAAAAACTTGTTGAAAAATAACCAAGTGATTCAATTATAAATAAAGATTTTTACACATAGAAGTAATCAACTTAAAGTGCCCTCTTTGGGGATTGTAATAGAGATCCATCTGGATTCATGAACTTCATTCTCAACATTTCTTCACAAAAAAAGAAATCTTTAACATCAATATTTATGGAACATGTCCACTACGCTTTAACCAAGCCTCCATTGTTTTCTACATGGATAGTTGATTGACAGTTGGTGCCGTGTGGCACCGCCAGGTAGGGTCAAACCATCATGGCATGGGGGAAACTCTGGCTTTATGGTAATGAATGGAATAGCCTACTTGATTAGTTGTTCAGTTTATGAACTTACATTCATATTTTGTCGAAGTATTATTCAATAAATATATTTATAAAGGATTTTTGAATTGTTGCTATTTTTAGAATATTTAAAAAAAATCTCACGTACCCCTTGGCATACCTTCAAGTACCCCCAGGAGTACGCGTACCCCCATTTGAGAACCACTGCCTTAGGAGACTAGATGTAAACAGAGGAAAGAGAGAGCGAGTGAGGTGGCCATTCCAAATACTTTTAAAATGCTACCCATATTGGATACTGTTTAGGAAAATAAACTGCATTTCTTGACTGTACCAGTTGCTGGTGACAAAGTCACAATAAAACGTTGGATGATCAGCATGGAAGGTGATGTCATCTGCAAAGGCGTCCAACCTAGCTTAATCTCAGGGCTTGCTGCCCTTCTTGCCACATACTATGTGTTCAACTTGGAATACCAAGAGGAAGGTCCTCGGACATTGGAATTTGTTCAAAGGTAAATCCTCTTGATACTGTTAAAATACTGTTAGGATATTTTATTTTATATTTCTCACCTCTGTTCAGGAATTTGACTTGTCATTTCCCCAATTGTGTGCCTTAAATCAATGACTCTTCTGTTCCTTTGTGGACCTTCTTATTAGGGACCGAAGCACCAGTTTGACTCTAGGATACAGAGAAGGTAGGTAATGTGCAGGTAAAGATATGTTGACTGGGTCAAAGAAGGAAGCACCTGTTTGACCCCAGGATGCAGAAAAAGTAGATAATTTGCAGGTAAAGACATGTTGACTGGATGATGGCAGGAAGCACCAGCTTGACCCGAGAATGCAGAGCAAGTAGGTAATGTGCGGGTGAAGATATGTTGAATGGGTAAAGGCAGGAAGCACCAGTGTGACCCCACTATGCAGGGAAGGTAGGTAATGTGCGGGTGAAGGTATGTTGAATGGGTGAAAGAAGGAAGCGCAGGTGTGGTCGAGGCCATGCAGACAAGGTAGGTATGTGCAGGTGAAGATATGTTGTATGGTGAAAGAAAGAAGCACCAGTGTGACCCAAGGATGCAGGGAAGGTAGGTAATGTGCAGGTAAAGATATGTTGAATGGGTGAAGGCAGGAAACACCAGCTAGACGCCAGGATACAGAGAAGGTAGGTAATGTGCAGGTAAAGATATGTTGAATGAGTAAAGGCAGGAAACACCAGCTTGACTCCAGGATATAGAGAAGGTAGGTAATGTGCAGGTAAAGATATGTTGAATGGGTAAAGGTAGAAAGCACCAGCGTGACCACACTATGCAGAGAAGGTAGGTAATGTGCAGGTAAAGATATGTTGATTGGGTAAAGGCAAGAAGCACCAGTGTGACCCCAGGATGCAGAGAAGATAGGTAATGAGCAGGTAACTATATGTTAAATGGGTGAAAGCAGGAAACATCAGCGTAAATACACGGTCCCGTAGATGGAGAGAAAACATGAATAGAGAGAGGGGTTGGGGAGGCTTTAGCATTGTCTTCCTCTCTGAATTTGTCTTAATGGGTTTTAGAGCATTCACTCATCTACAGCTGTGGTTATGGTATAGGCTCACATATATCCTAAAATTGATATTAATATTTGTGCAGTGCATATTCCTAAATAACAATGTGAGGGGGGGTTCTGTATCGACTACAAGTAATCTTCAATCACAACAGAATATCTAATATGCTTTCTCTCTTTTTTAGGCGATTCATTGGCGTTAACCCTGAGAGGGGAACAAAGGCTAGCCAGGGAAAGGTGGTGTCCAAGAAGACCGGGAAGCTGGTCCAGAAAAAGGCAGCAACTGTAAATCCTCACGTAGCCACCCTTATAAAACATCTCACAGACTTTGAGTGGGGCTTTATGTAGCCGACAACTAAACACTGGACTCGTGTTCAGTGTTTTGTCTCCAGTTAGAAATTAAGTGGACATGTTATACATGTTAAAATGCTTTACTGAAAATAAGAAGAATGCTCTAAATGTACATTGAATGTATTTGATGCACTTTAAAATAATTGGTTAATAAAAACATAATCTTGCAAGGCCATTTCTCCAGTCATTTTTATGCCAGCAGATTGCAGGGATTTTGATTTTGAAAAATTAAAAGTTCAACTCATTAACTTCTAGTGGCATTATACTGTAAAGCTCAGTCTATAGTGCTTACAATTATTTTACTGTAATTAACTGTTAATGGATATTACAGTAGATACACTAAAATAACAGTGTAATGCCGCTAAACAGATGACAGTATTATGCTGTGAAGCGTATATTTGATACAGCACAGTACTGTGATACTTTTTACAGTAATAAAGTGTAGTGATAAATCACAGTATGTGTGCTGTAGAAAAACAGTTTTATACTGGAACCGTTAGCTGCCAGTAGGTTACTGTAATTAAACGGTGAAAATTCTTACAGTAAGGGAGAGACCCGCCACCCAGCGGAGAAAACTCATTTCGGCCGCCAGCCTGTGCATCTCACGATCCACTCTTCCCTCACTCATGAACAAGACTCCAGGTACTTGAACTCATCCACTTGGGGCAAGATCTCCTGCCCAACCTCGAAATGGCACTCCACCCTTTCCCGGGCGAGAACCTCGGACTTGGAGGTGCTGATTCTCATCCCAGTCGCTTCACACTCGGCTGCGAACCAATCCAATGAGAGCTGAAGATCCTGGCCAGTTAAAGCCATAAGGACCACATCATCTGCAAAAAGGAGAGACCTAATCCTGCAGCCACCAAACCGGATCCCCTCAACGCCATGACTGCGCCTAGAAATTCTGTCCATAAAATTTATGAACACATTTGGTGACTAAGGGCAGCCAACACGAGGGTTGGACTCCGGTCCAACCCTCACTGGAAAGGGGTCCGACATACTGCTGGCAATGCGGACCAAGCTCTGACACTGATCATACAGGGAGCGACCCGCCACAATCAGACATGCCGATACCCCATACTCTCTGAGCACTCCCCACAGGACCTCCCGGGGTGGCCACGGTCGAATGTCTTCTCCAAGTCCACAAAGCACATGTAGACTGGTTGGACAAACTCCCATGCACACTCAAGGACCCTGCCGAGAGTATAGAGCTGGTCTACCGTTCCACGACCAGGACGAAAACCACACTGTTCGTCCTGGATCCGAGGTTCCTCCTCTCCAGTACACATGAATAGACCTTACCGGGAAGGCTGAGGAGTGTGATCTACGATAGTTGGAACACACCCTCCGGTTCCCCTTCTTAAAGAGAGGAACCACCACCCCGGTCTGCCAATCCAGAGGTACCGCCCCTGATGTCCATGCGATGTTGCAGAGTCTTGTCAACTAAAACAGCCCCACAGCATCCAGAGCCTTAAGGAACTCCGGACGGAGCTCATCCACCCCCGCGGCCTTGCCACCGAGGAGCTTTTTAACTACCTTGGCAACCTCAGCCCCAGAAATAGGAGAGCCCACCACAGACTCCCCAGGCACTGCTTGGCCTGTCGGTATGCCCGCTGCCTCTGGAGTCCCATGAGCCAAAAGGACCAGATAAGCTCTTTCTTCAGCTTGACGGCATCCCGCACTGCTGGTGGCCACCAGCGGGTTCTAGGATTACCGCCACGACAGGCACCAAACACCTTGCGGCCACAGCTCCAATCAGCTGGCTTGACAAGAGAGGCACGGAACATGATCCATTCAGACTCAATGTCCAGCACCTCCTTTGTGACATGTTCAAAGTTCCTCCGGAGGTAGAAAAAGAAACTCTCTCTGACAGGACACTGCTAGGCATTCCCAAAAGACTCTCACAATGCGTTTGGGCCTGCCAGGTCTGTCCGGGATCCTACCCCACCATCGGAGCCAGCTCACCAGGTGGTGATCGGTAGAAAGCTCGCCCCTCTCTTCACCCGAGTGTCCAAAACATGAGGCCGCAAATCCCATGACACAACTACAAAGTCAATAATGGAACTGCGGCCGAGGGTGTCCTGGTGCCAAGTGCACATATGGACACCCTTATGTTTGAACATTGTGTTTGTTATGGACAATCCGTGACGAGCACAAAAGTCCAATAATAAAGCACCACTTGGGTTCAGATCTGGGTGGCCATTTTTCCCAATCACGACTCTCCAGGTTTGAAAGTCGTTGCCAACATCAGCGTTGAAGACCCCCAGCAGAACAAAGGAATCACCCGAGGGAGCACTCTCAAGGGAATCCAAAAAGAGTGGGTACTCTGAGCTGCTGTTTGGTGCGTAAACACCAACAACAGTCAGGACCCGTCACCCAACCCGAAAGTGGAGGGAAGTTACCATCTCGTCTTCTGGGTTAAGTCCAACGTGCAGGCTTTGAGCCGGGGGGCAACAAGAATTGCCAACCCAGCCTCTCATTACTTGCAACGCCAGAGTGGAAGAGAGTCCAACCCCTCTTGAGAGAACAGGTTCCAGAGCCCTTGCTGTGCGTCGAAGTGAGTCCAGCTTTATCTAGCCGGGAACTTCTCCACCTCGCGAGGTGACGTTCCACGTCCCAAGAGCGAGCTTATGTAGCCGATAATCGGACCGCCAAGTGCCCTGCCTTCGGCTTCCGCCCAGCTAACACTGCACCCGACCTCTATGACCCAGCCCATGAGTGGTGAGCCTATTGCAGGGGGGGCCCACGTTGCCTCTTCGAGCTGGGCCCCATGGGCACCAGTCGCTCGCCATCGTGCCCCACCTCTGGGCCTGGCTCCACAGGGGAGCCACGGTGACCCGCGTCCGGGCGAGAAAATATCTAGGTCCTCGATTTGTACTTTTCATAAAGGTCTTTGAGCTGCTCTTTGTCTGATTCCTCACCTAGG
Organism: Entelurus aequoreus; assembly: GCF_033978785.1. Lineage (NCBI taxonomy): Eukaryota > Metazoa > Chordata > Actinopteri > Syngnathiformes > Syngnathidae > Entelurus > Entelurus aequoreus. The sequence continues at coordinate 41,741 of NW_026908028.1, read as the reverse complement.
ACCTGTTTGTCTTGGGGGACCCTACCAGGGGGCATAGAAGCCCCCGGACAACATAGCTCCTAGAATCAGTGGGACACGCAAACCACAAAGGTGGCGGCTCAGAAAGCAGGTTATATAAACATAACTCCAAAACCAAACATGCAAGATGTCTAAACATGCCTGTAATATTGTATCAATGTGAGTTTTACTAGAATCGGTTGTTTTTTTAAGGCTTGCAAACACAAAAAGTTTTTTTTACTCAATATGACAGTAAGTTCTTAAAATGCTGAGATAATGTGAAAAAAAGCAATACAAATGTATTCCAACATAATTCCTAAACCAAACATGCAAAATGTCTAAAAATGCCTGTAATATTGAATCCATGTGAGTTTTACTAGAATCATCTGTTTTTGTAAGGTTTGCAAATACAAAAATTGAGTTTTATGACAGACACAAGTTAGTTTTTTTACTCATTATAACAGTATAGATGTCATACTATATATTAAAGTTATATAAACATAACTCGAAAACCAAACGTGCATTATGTCCAAAATTGCCTGTAATATTGTATAGATGTGAGTTTTACTAGAATCAGGTTTGCAAATACAAAAATTGGGTTTTATGACAGTATACTGTCACACTCAATATGACAGTATAACTGTCATACTAAATCCATCCATTTTCTTCCGCTTATCCGAGGTCGGGTTGCGGGGGCAGCAGCCTAAGCAGAGAGCCCAGACTTCCCTCTCCCCAGCCACTTCGTCCAGCTCTTCTCGGGGGATCCCGAGGCGTTCCCAGGCCATAGTCTTTCCAATGTATCCTAGGTCTTCCCCATGGCCTCCTGCCGTTCGGACCTAGGGAGGCGTTCGGGTGGCATCCTGAGCAGATGCCCGAACCACCTCATCTGGCTCCTCTCAATGTGGAGGAGCAGCGGCTTTACACTGAGTTCCTCCCAGATGACAGAGCTTCTCACCGTATCTCTAAGGGAGAGACCCACCACCCGGCGGAGGAAACTCATTTCGGCCGCTTGTACCCGTGACCTTGTCCTTTCGGTCATAACCCAAAGCTCATGACCATAGGTGAGGATGGGAACGTTGATCGACCGGTAAATTGAAAGCTTTTCCTTCTGGCTCAGCACCTTCTTCACCACAACGGATCGATATAGCGTCCTCATTACTGAAGACGCCGCACCGATCCGCCTGTAGATCTCAAAATCCACTCTATCCTCACTCGTGAACAAGACTCCTAGGTACTTGAACTCCTTCACTTGGGGCAAGATCTCTTTCCCAACCTCGAGATGGCACTACACCCTTTCCCGGGCGAGAACCATGGACTCGGACTTGGAGGTGCTGATTCTCATCCCAGTCGCTTCACTGCGAACCGATCCAATGAAAGCTGAAGATCTTGGCCAGTTGAAGCCATCAGGACCACATCATCTGCAAAAAGCAGAGACCTAATCCTGCAGCCACCAAACCAGGCGCAGTCATGGCGTTGAGGGGATCCTCAAAGCCATGACTGCGCCTAGATATTCTGTCCATTAAAGTTATGAACAGAATCGGTGACAAAGGGCAGCCTTGGCGGAGTCCAACCCTCACTGGAAAGGGGTCCGACATACTGCCGGCAATGCGGACCAAGCTCTGACACTGATCATACAGGGAGACACCCGCCACAATCAGACATGCCGATACTCCATACTCTCTGAGCACTCCCCAGGTCGACAAGGTCGAATGTCTTCTCCAAGTCCACAAAACTTATGTAGACTGGTTGGGCAAACTCCCATGCACACTCAAGGACCCTGCCGAGAGTATAGAGCTGGTCTACCGTTCCACGACCAGGACGAAAACCACACTGTTCGTCCTGGATCCGAGGTTCCTCCTCTCCATTACACATGAATAGACCTTACCGGGAAGGCTGAGGAGTGTGATCTACGATAGTTGGAACACACCCTCCGGTTCCCCTTCTTAAAGAGAGGTACCACCACCCCGGTCTGCCAATCCAGAGGTACCGCCCCCGATGTAGACGCAATGTTGCAGAGTCTTGTCAACCAAGACTGCCCCACAGCATCCAGAGCCTTAAGGAACTCCGGACGGAGCTCATACCCCCGGGGCCTTGCCACCGAGGAGCTTTTTAACTACCTTGGCAACCTCAGCCCCAGAAATAGGAGAGCCCACCACAGACTTCCCAGGCACTGTTTCCTCATAGGAAGACGTGTTGGTGGGACTGAGGAGGTCTCGCTTGGCCTGTCGGTATGCCCACTGCCTCTGGAGTCCCATGAGCCAAAAGGACCCGGTGGCTCTTTCTTCAGCTTGACAGCATCCCTCACTGCTGGTGGATTACCGCCACGACAGGCACCAAACACCTTGCGGCCACAGCTTCAATCAGCTGGCTCAACAAGAGAGGAACGGTCCAGAACATGGTCCACTCAGACTCAATGTCCAGCACCTCCCTCGTGACATGTTCAAAGTTCTTCCGGACATGTTGAAAGTTCTTCAGGAGACTCTGCTAGGTGTTCCCAGCAGACCCTTACAATACGTTTGGGCCTGCCAGGTCTGACCGGCATCCTCCCCTACCATCGGAGCCAGCTCACCACCAGGTGGTGGTTGGTGGAAAGCTCTGCCCCTCTCTTCACCGAGTGTCCAAAACATGAGGCCGCAAATCCCATGACACAACTACAAAGTCAATCATGCGGCCGAGGGTGTCCTTGTGCCAAGTGCACATATGGACACCCTTATGTTTGAACATTGTGTTTGTTATGGACAATCCATGACAAGCACAAAAGTCCAATAACAAAGCACCACACAACATAGCGTTGAAGTCCACCAGCAGAACAAGGGAATCACCCGCGGGAGCACTCTCCAGTACTCCCTCAAGGGAATCCAAAAAGAGTTGGTACTCTGAGCTGCTGTTTGGTGTGTAAACACAAACAACAGTCAGGACCCGTCACCCAACCCGAAGGCTGAAGGAAGCTACCATCTCGTCTATTGGGTTTAAAGTCCAACGTGCAGGCTTTGAGCCGGCGGGCAACAAGAATTTCCACCCCAGCCTCTCATTAGTTGCAACGCCAGTGTGAAATCTCTTCCACGCTGGCGTTGCAAGTAATGAAAGTTCAGCTCAGTCCAGCCCCTCTGAGAGAACAGGTTCCAGAGCCCTTGCTGTGAGTCCAACTATATCTAGCCGGGAACGTCTCCACCTCATGCACCAGCTCAGGCTCCTTCCCTCCCAGCGAGGTGACGTTCCATGTCCCAAGAGCGAGCTTATGTAGCCGATAATCGGACCACCAAGTGCCCTGCCTTCGGCTGCCGCCCAGCTCACACTGCACCCTCTATGACCCAGCCCATGAGTGGTGAGCCCTGGAGGGGGGGATCCACGTTGCCTCTTCGAGCTGAGCACGGCTGGGCCCCATGGGGACTGGCCCGTCAATCGCCATCGTGCCACACCTCTGGGCCTGGCTCAACAGGGGAGCCACGGTGACCTGCGTCCGGGCGAGAAAAAATCTAGGTCCTCAATTGTACTTTTAATAAAGGTCTTTGAGCTGCTCTTTGTCTGATCCCTCACCTAGGACCTGTTTGTCTTGGGAGACCATAGAAGCCCCCGGACAACATAGTTCCTGGATCAGTGGGACACGCAAACCACAAGGGTGGCGGCTCAGAAAGCAGGTTATATAAATATAACTCCAAAACCAAACATGCAATATGCCTAAACATGCCTGTAATATTGTATCAATGTGAGTTTTCCTAGAATTGGTTGTTTTTGTAAGGTTTGCAAATACAAAAATTAGGTTTTACTCACAATGACAAAATCACACTCAATATGACAGTTATTTAAACATAACTCATAAACCACACAAAAAAATGGCTAATAATGCCTGAAATAATGAATCATTGGGAGTTTTACTGAGTTTTACATTTTGCAAACACAAAAAGTATTTTTTTACTTGACTGTAAGGTTCTTAGAACCCCGAGATAAAGGGAAAAAAGCAATAAAAATGTATTTAAACCTAACTCCTAAACAACACATGCAAAATGGCTAATAATGCCTAGGGAGACATGTTAGTTTAAAAAAATGATCTTTTGTAAAGATATCAAAGACACAAGCTAGTTTTTTTTATTCAATATGACAGTATAACAGTCATACTAAATATGAAAGTTATATAAACATAACTCCAAAACCAAACATGTGTCATGTCTAAAAATGCCTGTAATAATGTATTTATGTGAGTTTGTAAGGTTTGCAAAAACAAAAAGTAGTTTTTTACTCAATATGAAAGTAATGTTCTTAGAATCCTGAGATAATTCGAAAAAAGCAATACAAATGTATTCAAACACAAATTTTAAACCAAACATGTAAAATGTCTAAAAAATCCTGTAATGTTGAATCTATATAAGTTTTACTAGAATCAATTGTTTTTGTAAGGTTTGCAAATACAAAAATTAGGTTTTACACATAATGACATTAAAACTGTAACACTCAATATGACAATTATTTATTTATAACTCCTAACCACACATGAAACATGTCTAATAATGCGTGAAAAAATTTATCTTTGTGAGTGTTACTAGAAACATTTTCTTTTGTAAAGTTTGCAAAGACAGGTTAGTTTTTTTTACTCAATATGACAGTATAACTGCCACACTCAATATGACAGTTATTTAAACATAACTCTTAAACTACACATGAAAAATGATTAACAATGCCTGAAATAATGCATTCTTGTAAGTTTTACTCGAAACATATGCTTTTTTAAGGCTTGCAAACACAAAAATTATTTTTTTACTCAATATGACAGTAATGTTCTAAAATTCTGAGAAAATACGAACAAATTAAAAAAAATGATTCCAACATAATTCCTAAACCAAATATGCAAAATATCTAAAAATGTCTGTAATATTGAATCCATGTGAGTTTTACTAGATTTAAATGATTTTGTAAGGTTTGCAAATACATAAATTAGGTTTTACTTACTATGTCATAACTGACAGTATATGACAGTTATTTAACCATAACTCAAACCACACATGAAAAATGGCTAATAATGCCTGAAATAATGCATCCTTGGCCGTTTTACTCGAAACACATGCTTTTTTAAATCTTGCAAACACAAAAAGTAGTTTTTTTACTCAATATGACTGTAATGTTCTTAAAATCCTGAGATAATGCGAAAAAGCAATAAAAATGTATTTAAACATTACTCCTAAACAACATATGCAAAATGGCTAATAATGCCTGGAAACATGTATCTTTGTTAGTTTTACTAGAAAAATGATCTTTTGTAAAGTTTGCAAAGACAGAAGCCAGTTTTTTTTTATTCAATATGACTGTATAACAGTCATACTAAATATAAAAGTTATATAAACATAACTCCAAAACCAAAAATGTGTTATGTCTAAAAATGCCTGTAATAATGTATTTATGTGAGTTTGTAAGGTTTGCAAAAACAAAAAGTAGTTTTTTACTCAATATGAAAGTAATGATCTTAGAATCCTGAGATAATGCGAAAAAAGCAATAAAAATGTATTTAAACATAATTCCTAAACAACCCATGTAAAATGGGTAATAATGCCTGGAGACATGTATCTTTGTTAGTTTTACTAGAAAAATGATCTTTTGTAAAGTTTGCAAAGACAGAAGCCAGTTTTTTTTAATTCAATATGACTGTGTAACAGTCATACTAAATATAAAAGTTATATAAACATAACTCCAAAACCAAACATGTGTCATGTCTAAAAATGCCTGTAATAATGTATTAATGTGAGTTTGTAAGGTTTGCAAAAACAAAAAGTAGTTTTTTACTCAATATGAAAGTAATGATCTTAAAATCCTGAGATAATGCGAAAAAAGCAATAAAAATGTATTTAAACATAATTCCTAAACAACCCATGCAAAAAAGGTAATAATGCCTGGAGACATGTATCTTTGTTAGTTTTATTAGGAAATGTATATTTTGTAAAGTTTGCAAAGACACAAGCTAGTTGTTTTTAATTCAATATGACAGTATATCAGTCATATTAAATATACAAGTTATATAAACATAACTCCAAAACCAAACATGTGTCATGTCTAAAAATGCCTGTAATAATGTATTTATGTGAGTTTGTAAGGTTTGCAAAAACAAAAAGTAGTTTTTTACTCAATATGAAAGTAATGATCTTAGAATCCTGAGATAATGCGAAAAAAGCAATGAAAATGTCTTTAAACATAATTCCTAAACAACCCATGCAAAATGGGTAATAATGCCTGGAGACATGTATCTTTGTTAGTTTTACTAGAAAAATGATCTTTTGTAATGTTTGCAAAGACACAAGCTAGTTTTTTTTTATTCAATATGACAGTATAACAATCATACTAAATATGAAAGTTATATAAACATAACTCCAAAACCAAACATGTGTCATGTCTAAAAATGCCTGTAATAATGTATTTATGTGAGTTTGTAAGGTTTGCAAAAACAAAAAGTAGTTTTTTACTCAATATGAAAGTAATGAGCTTAGAATCCTGAGATAATGCGAAAAAAGCAATAAAAAATCTATTTAAACATAATTCCTAAACAACCCATGCAAAATGGGTAATAATGCCTGGACACATGTATCTTTGTTAGTTTTACTAGAAAAATGATGTTTTGTAAAGTTTGCAAAGACACAAGCTAGTTTTTTAAAATCAAATATGACAGTATAACAGTCCTACTAAATATGAAAGTTATCAAAACATAACTCCAAAACCAAACATGTGTTATGTCTGAAAATGCCTGTAATAATGTATTTATGTGAGTTTGTAAGGTTTGCAAAACAAAAAGTAGTTTTTTCCTCAATATGAAAGTAAGGATTTTAGAATCCTGAGATAATGCGAAAAAAGCAATAAAAATGTATTTAAACATAATTCCTAAACAACCCATGCAAAATGGGTAATAATCCCTGGAGACATGTATCTTTGTTAGTTTTACTAGAAAAATGATCTTTTGTAAAGTTTGCAAAGACACAAGCTAGTTTTTTCTTATTCAATATGACAGTATAACAGTCATACTAAATATGAAAGTTATATAAACATAACTACAAAACCAAACATGTGTCATGTCTAAAAATGCCTGTATTAATGTATTAATGTGAGTTTGTAAGGTTTGCAAAAACAAAAACTAGTTTTTTACTCAATATGAAAGTAATGATCTTAAAATCCTGAGATAATGCAAAAAAAGCAATAAAACTGTATTCAAACATAATTCCTAAACAACCCATGCAAAATGGGTAATAATGCCTGGAGACATGTATCTTTGTTAGTTTTACTAGAAAAATGATCCTTTGTAAAGTTTTCAAAGACACAAGCTAGTTTTTTTTTAATTCAATATGACAGTATAACAGTCATACTAAATATAAAAGTTATATAAACATAACTCCAAAACCAAACATGTGTCATGTCTAAAAATGTCTGTAATAATGTATTTATGTGAGTTTGTAAGGTTTGCAAAAACAAAAAGTAGTTTTTTACTCAATATGAAAGTAATGATCTTAGAATCCTGAGATAATGCGAAAAAAGCAATAAAAGTGTATTTAAACATAACTCCTAAACAACCCAGGCAAAATGGGTAATAATGCCTGGAGACATGTATCTTTGTTAGTTTTACTAGGAAATGTATATTTTGTAAAGTTTGCAAAGACACAAGCTAGTTGTTTTTATTCAATAAGACAGTATAACAGTCATACTAAATATGAAAGTTATATAAACAAAACTCCAGAACTAAACGTGTGTCATGTCTAAAATTGCCTATAATAATGTATTTATGTGAGTTTGTAAGGTTTGCAAAAACAAAAAGTAGTTTTTTCCTCAATATGAAAGTAAGGATTTTAGAATCCTAAATAATGCGAAAAAAGCAATAAAAATGTATTTAAAGATAATTCCTAAACAACCCATGCAAAATGGCTAATAATGCCTGGAGACATGTATCTTTGTTAGTTTTACTAGAAAAATGATATTTTGTAAAGTTTGCAAAGACACAAGCTAGTTTTTTTTTATTCAATATGACAGTATAACAGTCATATTAAATATAAAAGTTATATAAACATAGCTCCAAAACCAAACATGTGTCATATCTAAAAATGCCTGTAATAATGTATTTATGTGAGTTTGTAAGGTTTGCAAAAACAAAAAGTAGTTTTTTACTCAATATGAAAGTAATGATCTAAGAATCCTGAGATAATGCGAAAAAAGCAATAAAAATGTATTTAAACATAATTCCTAAACAACCCACTCAAAATGGCTAATAATGCCTGGAGACATGTATCTTTGTTAGTTTTACTAGAAAAATGATCTTTGGGACTTGAAGTGGGTATGGCATGGATGATTGTTTGGCGCCCAATAAAAGACTTGATGGAGGATTCTTCAGTCAGCAGATGTTAAAGCAGCATTAATCTACTGGAGCCTATCCCAGTGCACCTTGGCACTGGACAGGTGAAGTGACAAACTGGAGACATGTATCTTTGTTAGTTTTACTAGAAAAATGATCTTTTGTAAAGTTTGCAAAGACACAAGCTAGTTTTTTTTATTCAATATGACAGTATAACAGTCATACTAAATATAAAAGTTATATAAACATAACTCCAGAACCAAACGTGTGTCATGTCTAAAATTGCTTATAATAATGTATTCATGTGGGTTTGTAAGGTTTGCAAAAACAAAAAGTAGTGTTTTACTCAATATGAAAGTAATGATCTTGGAATCCTGAGATAATGCGAAAAAAGCAATACAAATGTATTCAAACACAATTTTTAAACCAAACATGTGAATTGTCTAAAAATGCCTGTAATATTGAATTTATGTAAGTTTTACTAGAATCAATTGTTTTTGTAAGGTTTGCAAATACAAAAATTAGGTTTTACACATAATGACATTATAACTTTAACACTCAATATGAAAGTTATTTAATTATAACTCCTAAATACACATGAAACATGTCTAATAGCGTGAAAAAAATTATCTTTGTGAGTGTTGCTAGAAACATTTTCTTTTGTAAGGTTTGCAAAGACACAAGTTAGATTTTTTTAACTCAATATGACAGTATAACGCCACACTCAATATGACAGTTATTTAAACATAACTCCTAAACCACACCTGAAAAATGGCTAATAATGCCTGAAATAATGCATCTTTGGGAGTTTTACTGGAAACATATGCTTTTTTTAAGGCTTGCAAACACAAAAATTATTTTTTTACTCAATATGACAGTAATCTTCTAAAATTCTGAGAAAATACGAACAAATTAATAAAAATGATTCCAACATAATTCCTAAACCAAACATGCAAAATGTCTGAAAATGCCTGTAATATTGAATCCATGTGAGTTTTATTTGAATCAGTTGTATGGTTTGCTAATACAAAAATTGGGTTTTATGACAAACACAAGTTAGTTTTTTTACTCAATATAACAGTTTAGCTGTCATACTATATATGAAAGTTATATAAACATAACTCCAAAACCAAACCATTATGTCCAAAACTGCCTGTAATATTGTATATATGTGAGTTTTACTAGAATCAGGGTTGCAAATACAAAAATTGGGTTTTATGACAGTATACTGTCACACTCAATATGACAGTTATTTAAACATAACTCAAACAACACATGCAAAATAGCTAATAATGCCTGGAGCATGTATCTTAGTTAGTTTTACTAGAAAAATTGTATTTTGTAAGGTTTTGTTAGTTGTTGTTTTTATTCAATATGACAGTATAACTGTCATACTAAATATGAAAGTTATATAAACATAACTCTAAAACCAAACATGCATTGTGTCCAAAAATGCCTCTAATATTGTATCTGTGTGAGTTTAACTAGATTTAGTTGTTTTTGTAAGGTTTGCAAATACAAAATAAGGGTTTTACTCACTATGACAGTTTACTGTCACACTCAATCTGACAGTTATTTATTTAAACATAACTCCTAAACAACATATGCAAAATGGCTAATAATGCCTGGATAATAATAATACTAGAAACATTATATTGTGTAAGGTTTAGTTAGTTTTTGTACTCAATCTGACAGTATAACTGTCATTCTAAATCCATCCATTTTCTTCCGCTTATCCGAGGTCGGGTTGCGGGGGCAGCAGCCTGAGCAGAAAATCCCAGACTTCCCTGTCCCCAGCCACTTTGTCCAGCTCTTCTCGGGGTATTCCGAGGCGTTCCCAGGCCAGCCGGGGACATAGTCTTTCCAATGTGTCCTAGGTCTTCCCCGTGGCCTCCTGCCACACCTCCCTAGAGGCGTTCGGGTGGCATCCTGAGCAGATGCCCGAACCACCTCATGGCTCCTCTCAATGTGGAGGAGCAGCGGCTTTACTTTGAGTTCCTCCCGGATGACAGAGCTTCTCACCCTGTCTCTAAGGTAGAGACCCACCACCCGGCAGAGGAAACGCATTTCGGCCGCTTGTCCTTTCGGTCATAACCCAAAGCTGGGAACGTAGATCGACGGTAAATTGAGAGCTTTTCCTTCTGGCTCAGCTCCTTCTTCACCACAACGGATCGATATAGCGTCCTCAATACTGAAGACGCCGCACCAAATCGCCTGTGGATCTCTCGATCCACTCTATCCTCACTCGTGAACAAGACTCCTAGGTACTTGAACTCCTCCACTTGGGGCAAGATCTCCTCCCCAACCTGGAGATGGCACTCGACCCTTTCCTGCGCGAAACCATGGACTTGGACTTGGAGGTGCTGATTCTCATCCCAGTCGCTTCACACTCAAGGACCCTGCCGAGAGTATAGACCTGGTCTACCGTTCCACGACCAGGACGAAAACCACACTGTTCGTCCTGGATCCGAGTTTCCCCAGTACACATGAATAGACCTTACCGGGAAGGCTGAGGAGTGTGTTTCACGATAGTTGGAACACACCCTCCGGTTCCCCTTCTTAAAGAGAGGAACCACCACCCCGGTGTGCCAATCCAGAGGTACCACCCCCAATGTTCACGCGATGTTGCAGAGTCTTGTCAACCAAGACAGCCCCACAGTATCCAGAGCCTTAAGGAACTCATCCACCACCGGGGCCTTGCCACAGAGGAGCTTTTTAACTACCTAGGCAACCTAAGCCCCAGAAATAGGAGAGTCCACCACAGACTCCCCAGGCACTGCTTGGCCTGTCGGTATGCCCGCTGCCTCTGGAGTCCCATGAGCCAAAAGGACCCGATAGGCTATTTCTTCAGCTTGACGGCATCCCTCCCTGCTGGTGGCCACCAGCGAGTTCTAGGATTACCGCCACGACAGGCACCAAACACCTTGCGGCCACAGCTCCAATCAGCAGGCTCGACAAGAGAGGCACGGAACATGGTCCACTCAGACTCAATGTCCAGCACCTCCCTCGTGACATGTTTAAAGTTCTTCCTTATGTTTGAACATTGTGTTTGTTATGGACAATCCGTGACGAGCACAAAAGTCCAATAACAAAGCACCACTTGGGTTCAGATCCGGGTGGCCATTTTTCCCAATCACGACTCTCCAGGTTTCACTGTCCTTGCCAACATGAGCATTGAAGTCCCCCAACAGAACAAGGGAATCACCCGAGGGAGCACTCTCCAGTACTCCCTCAAGGGAATCCAAAAAGAGTGGGTACTCTGAGCTGCTGTTTGGTGCGTAAACACAAACAACAGTCAGGACCCGTCACCCAACCCGAAGGCGGAGGGAAGCTACCATCTCGTCTACTGGGTCCAACGTGCAGGCTTTGAGCAACAACAATTGCCACCCCAGCCTCTCATTGCTTGCAACGCCAGAGTGGAAGAGAGTCCATCCCCTCTTGAGAGAACAGGTTCCAGAGCCCTTGCTGTGCGTCGAAGTGAGTCCAACTATATCTAGCCGGAACTTCTTCACCTCGCGCACCAGCTCAGGCTCTTTCCCTCCCAGCGAGGTGACGTTCCACGTCCCAAGAGCGAGCTTATGTAGCCGATAATCGGACTGCCAAGTGCCCTGCCTTCGGCTGCCGCCCAGTTCACACTGCATCCGACCTCTATGACCTCAATGGGCCCATGAGTGGTGAGCCCATTGGAGGGTTGACCCACGTTGCCTCTTCGAAATGAGCCCGGCAGGGCCCCATGGAGACAGGCCCGGCCACCAGTCGCTCGCCATCGTGCCCCACCTCTGCGCCTGGCTCCACAGGGGAGCCACGGTGACCTGCGCCTGGGCGAGAAAAAATCTAGGTCCTCGATTTGTACTTTTCATAAAGGTCTTTGAGCTGCTCTTTGTCTGATCCCTCACCTAGGACCTTTTCTCAGGGGATCCCGAGGCGTTCCCAGGCCAGCCGGGAGACATAGTGTTCCCAATGTGTCCTGGGTCTTCCCCGTGGCCTCCAGGATGACAGAGCTTCACCTTCACCAGGGGTGTCAAACTCAAATACAGAGTGGGCCAAAGTTTAAAACTGAACAAAGCCGCGGGCCAAGGTTGAACAAATTAACCTTTTAATAGGGACCCAAACAAGTTTTGCATTGAATATTGAACAAGCAAGGCTTATATAACTTTATAGTGACATGCAAAATGGAGTTTCAAATAATAATAATAATAATTAAAAAATATCAATTGCATATCAAATATAATTTAAATACAAATTGAATGCCTCTTTTCTATTTGCAGCCTTCTGAGGTAAATATCAACATTAACTTTATCCACAGGCTAATAAATTTGAAAATAAAATAACAATGAATAAAACAACCATTCAGGACTTTAAACTGCTCAGTTTGCAACACACTGATCTAATTTGATGTGCCCAAGCCAGATACCTGGCATCTTTTTTTAGATGCTAGTTCTTTAATGTCGGGGCTCAGGCTTTGAGCTGAGGCAACTTTCATTATCGAACAAGATGTTCAACAGTCATATCTCGTACACCCAATTCTAACATCATTCAGACCCAGTCACAAGATATGTGCAGCTACAGCACGCATGCACAAATGAATGCAACGCATACTTCATCAACAGCGATACAGGTTACACTGAGGGTGCCAGTATAAAAAACTTTAACACTGTTAGAAATATACGCCACACTGTGAACCCACACCAAACAAAAATAAAAAACACTTTTCGGGAGAACATCCGCACCGTAACACAACATAAACACAAAAGAACAAATACCCAGAATCTTTTGCAGCACTAACTCTTTCGGGACGCTACAAAATACACCCCCGCTACCACCAAACCTCCCCCCCCCCCCCCCCCCCCCACACACACACACCTTGTAGCGTCTCGGAAGATTTAGTGCTACAAAGGGTTCTGGGTATTTGTTGTGTTGTGTTTATGTTGTGTTACGGTGCGGATGTTCTCCCGAAATGTGTTTGTCATTCTTGTTTGGTGTGGATTCACAGTGTGGCGTATATTTCTAAAAGTGTTAAAGTTTTTTATTTGGCTACCGTCAGTGTAACCTGTATCGCTGTTGATGAAGTATGCGTTGCATTCAATTGTGTGTGGGTGCAGAAGCTGCACTGACATGAAACTGGGCTGGCACTCGTTTGACTAGCTGGAAAAAAAAAAAAAATTCGGGAGGAGTGCTGGAGTCACTCCCGGGAGGGTTGGCAAGTATTAGAAGTAGCGGCACTGCCGCAATGTATAATCGAAGGTCCAGCTTTAGTGTTAATTTGATATTGCCTCAAGGGCCAAGTCAAATTACACGTTGGGCCAAATTTGGCCCACGGGCCAGAGTTTGACACCCATGACCTTCACTGTAAAAAATTACTGTAAAAATAAAAAATAAAATTACAGTTATATACTCCATCCATCCATCCATTTTCTACCGCTTATTCCCTTCGGGGTCGCGGGGGGCGCTGGAGCCTATCTCAGCTACAATCAGGCGGAAGGCGGGGTACACCCTGGACAAGTCGCCACCTCATCGCAGGGCCAACACAGATAGACAGACAACATTCACACTCACATTCACACACTAGGGCCAATTTAGTGTTGCCAATCAACCTATCATGTTCTTCTTAAATGCAGTTAAGTACTGTAAATTTTGTTGCATTTTTCAAAAAATATCGACCAGCAGTAAGTTACTGTAAAACCTACAGTGTAATTCAGTATTTTTCAGACTTGTTTCTTGGGTCCGCCCACAATTCGTCCAACCGAGCTTCATTTCACCTGGCCGACCCTGCTAAATCCATCCTACTGCATCGTGTGTTTTTGATAACAAGGTAAGAGTCACTTGTACCTTGATGTGTCATTTTCTGTTTGAATTACTTTATATATATATTTATAAAGTCCGAAATGACATAGCGTCACAGTCAGCATCACAGACACTATCGTTGACCACGCGCATGTACCGCCGCATGCTAGCTAGCTAAGTTTTCTTCTTTTTTGTCATAGTCATCATAAAAGATGATAACTTGCAACATATGTGCTACGACTTGCAGCAATGTATTTGCGTATGTTAGACACATGCGAAGTCATAGTTGTATGCCTAATGCATCGTTTAAGTGTTCTTTCCCTAAATGCACAAGAGTTTTTTCCAACTTCTCAGCCTTCAAAACTCACAGCCGTTGTCATAAATATGGCAAGAGTAGGACTGATATGTATAGCGCAGAAGGTTTACCTTGTAATATTGTCTCATGTAGCGCGAAGTGCGATGATATACGAGCCTTTCTCCTGCATTTGAAAAGTCATATTACCGAAGGTAGGACAGTTACGTGCCCCTTCAGTCAATGTGAAAAAAGATTTACAGTTAAGTCTACTTTCACATCGCACGTGTCAAGGAAGCACTACGGCTACACTGAACGAAGTTTGAATTGATCAACAGCAAATCCAAGCAGCTCTTGTGTTATTAACACTGATGATGACTATTGTGATATGCAACTTGAGGATTCAGGATATTCCTGTTATGAAGACATGGAGGTCTACTTGCATTAAAAAAATGTTCACAGCACTGAAAAAAGGTTGAGAACCACTGCCTTAGGACAGTGGTTCTCAACCTTTTTTCAGTGATGTACCCCTGTGAACATTTTTTAAATTCAAGTACCCCCTAATCAGAGCAAAGCATTTTTGGTTGAAAAAAAGAGATAAAGAAGTAAAATACAGCACTATGTCATCAGTTTCTGATTTATTAAATTGTATAACAGTGCAAAATATTGCTCATTTGTTGTGGTCTTTCTTGAACTATTTGGAAAAAAAGATATAAAAATAACTAAAAACTTGTTGAAAAATAACCAAGTGATTCAATTATAAATAAAGATTTTTACACATAGAAGTAATCAACTTAAAGTGCCCTCTTTGGGGATTGTAATAGAGATCCATCTGGATTCATGAACTTCATTCTCAACATTTCTTCACAAAAAAAGAAATCTTTAACATCAATATTTATGGAACATGTCCACTACGCTTTAACCAAGCCTCCATTGTTTTCTACATGGATAGTTGATTGACAGTTGGTGCCGTGTGGCACCGCCAGGTAGGGTCAAACCATCATGGCATGGGGGAAACTCTGGCTTTATGGTAATGAATGGAATAGCCTACTTGATTAGTTGTTCAGTTTATGAACTTACATTCATATTTTGTCGAAGTATTATTCAATAAATATATTTATAAAGGATTTTTGAATTGTTGCTATTTTTAGAATATTTAAAAAAAATCTCACGTACCCCTTGGCATACCTTCAAGTACCCCCAGGAGTACGCGTACCCCCATTTGAGAACCACTGCCTTAGGAGACTAGATGTAAACAGAGGAAAGAGAGAGCGAGTGAGGTGGCCATTCCAAATACTTTTAAAATGCTACCCATATTGGATACTGTTTAGGAAAATAAACTGCATTTCTTGACTGTACCAGTTGCTGGTGACAAAGTCACAATAAAACGTTGGATGATCAGCATGGAAGGTGATGTCATCTGCAAAGGCGTCCAACCTAGCTTAATCTCAGGGCTTGCTGCCCTTCTTGCCACATACTATGTGTTCAACTTGGAATACCAAGAGGAAGGTCCTCGGACATTGGAATTTGTTCAAAGGTAAATCCTCTTGATACTGTTAAAATACTGTTAGGATATTTTATTTTATATTTCTCACCTCTGTTCAGGAATTTGACTTGTCATTTCCCCAATTGTGTGCCTTAAATCAATGACTCTTCTGTTCCTTTGTGGACCTTCTTATTAGGGACCGAAGCACCAGTTTGACTCTAGGATACAGAGAAGGTAGGTAATGTGCAGGTAAAGATATGTTGACTGGGTCAAAGAAGGAAGCACCTGTTTGACCCCAGGATGCAGAAAAAGTAGATAATTTGCAGGTAAAGACATGTTGACTGGATGATGGCAGGAAGCACCAGCTTGACCCGAGAATGCAGAGCAAGTAGGTAATGTGCGGGTGAAGATATGTTGAATGGGTAAAGGCAGGAAGCACCAGTGTGACCCCACTATGCAGGGAAGGTAGGTAATGTGCGGGTGAAGGTATGTTGAATGGGTGAAAGAAGGAAGCGCAGGTGTGGTCGAGGCCATGCAGACAAGGTAGGTATGTGCAGGTGAAGATATGTTGTATGGTGAAAGAAAGAAGCACCAGTGTGACCCAAGGATGCAGGGAAGGTAGGTAATGTGCAGGTAAAGATATGTTGAATGGGTGAAGGCAGGAAACACCAGCTAGACGCCAGGATACAGAGAAGGTAGGTAATGTGCAGGTAAAGATATGTTGAATGAGTAAAGGCAGGAAACACCAGCTTGACTCCAGGATATAGAGAAGGTAGGTAATGTGCAGGTAAAGATATGTTGAATGGGTAAAGGTAGAAAGCACCAGCGTGACCACACTATGCAGAGAAGGTAGGTAATGTGCAGGTAAAGATATGTTGATTGGGTAAAGGCAAGAAGCACCAGTGTGACCCCAGGATGCAGAGAAGATAGGTAATGAGCAGGTAACTATATGTTAAATGGGTGAAAGCAGGAAACATCAGCGTAAATACACGGTCCCGTAGATGGAGAGAAAACATGAATAGAGAGAGGGGTTGGGGAGGCTTTAGCATTGTCTTCCTCTCTGAATTTGTCTTAATGGGTTTTAGAGCATTCACTCATCTACAGCTGTGGTTATGGTATAGGCTCACATATATCCTAAAATTGATATTAATATTTGTGCAGTGCATATTCCTAAATAACAATGTGAGGGGGGGTTCTGTATCGACTACAAGTAATCTTCAATCACAACAGAATATCTAATATGCTTTCTCTCTTTTTTAGGCGATTCATTGGCGTTAACCCTGAGAGGGGAACAAAGGCTAGCCAGGGAAAGGTGGTGTCCAAGAAGACCGGGAAGCTGGTCCAGAAAAAGGCAGCAACTGTAAATCCTCACGTAGCCACCCTTATAAAACATCTCACAGACTTTGAGTGGGGCTTTATGTAGCCGACAACTAAACACTGGACTCGTGTTCAGTGTTTTGTCTCCAGTTAGAAATTAAGTGGACATGTTATACATGTTAAAATGCTTTACTGAAAATAAGAAGAATGCTCTAAATGTACATTGAATGTATTTGATGCACTTTAAAATAATTGGTTAATAAAAACATAATCTTGCAAGGCCATTTCTCCAGTCATTTTTATGCCAGCAGATTGCAGGGATTTTGATTTTGAAAAATTAAAAGTTCAACTCATTAACTTCTAGTGGCATTATACTGTAAAGCTCAGTCTATAGTGCTTACAATTATTTTACTGTAATTAACTGTTAATGGATATTACAGTAGATACACTAAAATAACAGTGTAATGCCGCTAAACAGATGACAGTATTATGCTGTGAAGCGTATATTTGATACAGCACAGTACTGTGATACTTTTTACAGTAATAAAGTGTAGTGATAAATCACAGTATGTGTGCTGTAGAAAAACAGTTTTATACTGGAACCGTTAGCTGCCAGTAGGTTACTGTAATTAAACGGTGAAAATTCTTACAGTAAGGGAGAGACCCGCCACCCAGCGGAGAAAACTCATTTCGGTCGCCAGCCTGTGCATCTCACGATCCACTCTTCCCTCACTCATGAACAAGACTCCAGGTACTTGAACTCATCCACTTGGGGCAAGATCTCCTGCCCAACCTCGAAATGGCACTCCACCCTTTCCCGGGCGAGAACCTCGGACTTGGAGGTGCTGATTCTCATCCCAGTCGCTTCACACTCGGCTGCGAACCAATCCAATGAGAGCTGAAGATCCTGGCCAGTTAAAGCCATAAGGACCACATCATCTGCAAAAAGGAGAGACCTAATCCTGCAGCCACCAAACCGGATCCCCTCAACGCCATGACTGCGCCTAGAAATTCTGTCCATAAAATTTATGAACACATTTGGTGACTAAGGGCAGCCAACACGAGGGTTGGACTCCGGTCCAACCCTCACTGGAAAGGGGTCCGACATACTGCTGGCAATGCGGACCAAGCTCTGACACTGATCATACAGGGAGCGACCCGCCACAATCAGACATGCCGATACCCCATACTCTCTGAGCACTCCCCACAGGACTTCCCGGGGTGGCCACGGTCGAATGTCTTCTCCAAGTCCACAAAGCACATGTAGACTGGTTGGACAAACTCCCATGCACACTCAAGGACCCTGCCGAGAGTATAGAGCTGGTCTACCGTTCCACGACCAGGACGAAAACCACACTGTTCGTCCTGGATCCGAGGTTCCTCCTCTCCAGTACACATGAATAGACCTTACCGGGAAGGCTGAGGAGTGTGATCTACGATAGTTGGAACACACCCTCCGGTTCCCCTTCTTAAAGAGAGGAACCACCACCCCGGTCTGCCAATCCAGAGGTACCGCCCCTGATGTCCATGCGATGTTGCAGAGTCTTGTCAACTAAAACAGCCCCACAGCATCCAGAGCCTTAAGGAACTCCGGACGGAGCTCATCCACCCCCGCGGCCTTGCCACCGAGGAGCTTTTTAACTACCTTGGCAACCTCAGCCCCAGAAATAGGAGAGCCCACCACAGACTCCCCAGGCACTGCTTGGCCTGTCGGTATGCCCGCTGCCTCTGGAGTCCCATGAGCCAAAAGGACCAGATAAGCTCTTTCTTCAGCTTGACGGCATCCCGCACTGCTGGTGGCCACCAGCGGGTTCTAGGATTACCGCCACGACAGGCACCAAACACCTTGCGGCCACAGCTCCAATCAGCTGGCTTGACAAGAGAGGCACGGAACATGATCCATTCAGACTCAATGTCCAGCACCTCCTTTGTGACATGTTCAAAGTTCCTCCGGAGGTAGAAAAAGAAACTCTCTCTGACAGGACACTGCTAGGCATTCCCAAAAGACTCTCACAATGCGTTTGGGCCTGCCAGGTCTGTCCGGGATCCTACCCCACCATCGGAGCCAGCTCACCAGGTGGTGATCGGTAGAAAGCTCGCCCCTCTCTTCACCCGAGTGTCCAAAACATGAGGCCGCAAATCCCATGACACAACTACAAAGTCAATAATGGAACTGCGGCCGAGGGTGTCCTGGTGCCAAGTGCACATATGGACACCCTTATGTTTGAACATTGTGTTTGTTATGGACAATCCGTGACGAGCACAAAAGTCCAATAATAAAGCACCACTTGGGTTCAGATCTGGGTGGCCATTTTTCCCAATCACGACTCTCCAGGTTTCAAAGTCGTTGCCAACATCAGCGTTGAAGACCCCCAGCAGAACAAAGGAATCACCCGAGGGAGCACTCTCAAGGGAATCCAAAAAGAGTGGGTACTCTGAGCTGCTGTTTGGTGCGTAAACACCAACAACAGTCAGGACCCGTCACCCAACCCGAAAGTGGAGGGAATTTACCATCTCGTCTTCTGGGTTAAGTCCAACGTGCAGGCTTTGAGCCGGGGGGCAACAAGAATTGCCAACCCAGCCTCTCATTACTTGCAACGCCAGAGTGGAAGAGAGTCCAACCCCTCTTGAGAGAACAGGTTCCAGAGCCCTTGCTGTGCGTCGAAGTGAGTCCAGCTTTATCTAGCCGGGAACTTCTCCACCTCGCGAGGTGACGTTCCACGTCCCAAGAGCGAGCTTATGTAGCCGATAATCGGACCGCCAAGTGCCCTGCCTTCGGCTGCCGCCCAGCTAACACTGCACCCGACCTCTATGACCCAGCCCATGAGTGGTGAGCCTATTGCAGGGGGGGCCCACGTTGCCTCTTCGAGCTGGGCCCCATGGGCACCAGTCGCTCGCCATCGTGCCCCACCTCTGGGCCTGGCTCCACAGGGGAGCCACGGTGACCCGCGTCCGGGCGAGAAAATATCTAGGTCCTCGATTTGTACTTTTCATAAAGGTCTTTGAGCTGCTCTTTGTCTGATTCCTCACCTAGGACCTGTTTGTCTTGGGGGACCCTACCAGGGGGCATAGAAGCCCCCGGACAACATAGCTCCTAGAATCAGTGGGACACGCAAACCACAAAGGTGGCGGCTCAGAAAGCAGGTTATATAAACATAACTCCAAAACCAAACATGCAAGATGTCTAAACATGCCTGTAATATTGTATCAATGTGAGTTTTACTAGAATCGGTTGTTTTTTTAAGGCTTGCAAACACAAAAAGTTTTTTTTACTCAATATGACAGTAAGTTCTTAAAATGCTGAGATAATGTGAAAAAAAGCAATACAAATGTATTCCAACATAATTCCTAAACCAAACATGCAAAATGTCTAAAAATGCCTGTAATATTGAATCCATGTGAGTTTTACTAGAATCATCTGTTTTTGTAAGGTTTGCAAATACAAAAATTGAGTTTTATGACAGACACAAGTTAGTTTTTTTACTCATTATAACAGTATAGATGTCATACTATATATTAAAGTTATATAAACATAACTCGAAAACCAAACGTGCATTATGTCCAAAATTGCCTGTAATATTGTATAGATGTGAGTTTTACTAGAATCAGGTTTGCAAATACAAAAATTGGGTTTTATGACAGTATACTGTCACACTCAATATGACAGTATAACTGTCATACTAAATCCATCCATTTTCTTCCGCTTATCCGAGGTCGGGTTGCGGGGGCAGCAGCCTAAGCAGAGAGCCCAGACTTCCCTCTCCCCAGCCACTTCGTCCAGCTCTTCTCGGGGGATCCCGAGGCGTTCCCAGGCCATAGTCTTTCCAATGTATCCTAGGTCTTCCCCATGGCCTCCTGCCGTTCGGACCTAGGGAGGCGTTCGGGTGGCATCCTGAGCAGATGCCCGAACCACCTCATCTGGCTCCTCTCAATGTGGAGGAGCAGCGGCTTTACACTGAGTTCCTCCCAGATGACAGAGCTTCTCACCGTATCTCTAAGGGAGAGACCCACCACCCGGCGGAGGAAACTCATTTCGGCCGCTTGTACCCGTGACCTTGTCCTTTCGGTCATAACCCAAAGCTCATGACCATAGGTGAGGATGGGAACGTTGATCGACCGGTAAATTGAAAGCTTTTCCTTCTGGCTCAGCACCTTCTTCACCACAACGGATCGATATAGCGTCCTCATTACTGAAGACGCCGCACCGATCCGCCTGTAGATCTCAAAATCCACTCTATCCTCACTCGTGAACAAGACTCCTAGGTACTTGAACTCCTTCACTTGGGGCAAGATCTCTTTCCCAACCTCGAGATGGCACTACACCCTTTCCCGGGCGAGAACCATGGACTCGGACTTGGAGGTGCTGATTCTCATCCCAGTCGCTTCACTGCGAACCGATCCAATGAAAGCTGAAGATCTTGGCCAGTTGAAGCCATCAGGACCACATCATCTGCAAAAAGCAGAGACCTAATCCTGCAGCCACCAAACCAGGCGCAGTCATGGCGTTGAGGGGATCCTCAAAGCCATGACTGCGCCTAGATATTCTGTCCATTAAAGTTATGAACAGAATCGGTGACAAAGGGCAGCCTTGGCGGAGTCCAACCCTCACTGGAAAGGGGTCCGACATACTGCCGGCAATGCGGACCAAGCTCTGACACTGATCATACAGGGAGACACCCGCCACAATCAGACATGCCGATACTCCATACTCTCTGAGCACTCCCCAGGTCGACAAGGTCGAATGTCTTCTCCAAGTCCACAAAACTTATGTAGACTGGTTGGGCAAACTCCCATGCACACTCAAGGACCCTGCCGAGAGTATAGAGCTGGTCTACCGTTCCACGACCAGGACGAAAACCACACTGTTCGTCCTGGATCCGAGGTTCCTCCTCTCCATTACACATGAATAGACCTTACCGGGAAGGCTGAGGAGTGTGATCTACGATAGTTGGAACACACCCTCCGGTTCCCCTTCTTAAAGAGAGGTACCACCACCCCGGTCTGCCAATCCAGAGGTACCGCCCCCGATGTAGACGCAATGTTGCAGAGTCTTGTCAACCAAGACTGCCCCACAGCATCCAGAGCCTTAAGGAACTCCGGACGGAGCTCATACCCCCGGGGCCTTGCCACCGAGGAGCTTTTTAACTACCTTGGCAACCTCAGCCCCAGAAATAGGAGAGCCCACCACAGACTTCCCAGGCACTGTTTCCTCATAGGAAGACGTGTTGGTGGGACTGAGGAGGTCTCGCTTGGCCTGTCGGTATGCCCACTGCCTCTGGAGTCCCATGAGCCAAAAGGACCCGGTGGCTCTTTCTTCAGCTTGACAGCATCCCTCACTGCTGGTGGATTACCGCCACGACAGGCACCAAACACCTTGCGGCCACAGCTTCAATCAGCTGGCTCAACAAGAGAGGAACGGTCCAGAACATGGTCCACTCAGACTCAATGTCCAGCACCTCCCTCGTGACATGTTCAAAGTTCTTCCGGACATGTTGAAAGTTCTTCAGGAGACTCTGCTAGGTGTTCCCAGCAGACCCTTACAATACGTTTGGGCCTGCCAGGTCTGACCGGCATCCTCCCCTACCATCGGAGCCAGCTCACCACCAGGTGGTGGTTGGTGGAAAGCTCTGCCCCTCTCTTCACCGAGTGTCCAAAACATGAGGCCGCAAATCCCATGACACAACTACAAAGTCAATCATGCGGCCGAGGGTGTCCTTGTGCCAAGTGCACATATGGACACCCTTATGTTTGAACATTGTGTTTGTTATGGACAATCCATGACAAGCACAAAAGTCCAATAACAAAGCACCACACAACATAGCGTTGAAGTCCACCAGCAGAACAAGGGAATCACCCGCGGGAGCACTCTCCAGTACTCCCTCAAGGGAATCCAAAAAGAGTTGGTACTCTGAGCTGCTGTTTGGTGTGTAAACACAAACAACAGTCAGGACCCGTCACCCAACCCGAAGGCTGAAGGAAGCTACCATCTCGTCTATTGGGTTTAAAGTCCAACGTGCAGGCTTTGAGCCGGCGGGCAACAAGAATTTCCACCCCAGCCTCTCATTAGTTGCAACGCCAGTGTGAAATCTCTTCCACGCTGGCGTTGCAAGTAATGAAAGTTCAGCTCAGTCCAGCCCCTCTGAGAGAACAGGTTCCAGAGCCCTTGCTGTGAGTCCAACTATATCTAGCCGGGAACGTCTCCACCTCATGCACCAGCTCAGGCTCCTTCCCTCCCAGCGAGGTGACGTTCCATGTCCCAAGAGCGAGCTTATGTAGCCGATAATCGGACCACCAAGTGCCCTGCCTTCGGCTGCCGCCCAGCTCACA
This sequence comes from Entelurus aequoreus, assembly GCF_033978785.1. Lineage (NCBI taxonomy): Eukaryota > Metazoa > Chordata > Actinopteri > Syngnathiformes > Syngnathidae > Entelurus > Entelurus aequoreus. The sequence goes on along the minus strand of NW_026908028.1, from coordinate 18,224 downwards.
CTGCACCCTCTATGACCCAGCCCATGAGTGGTGAGCCCTGGAGGGGGGGATCCACGTTGCCTCTTCGAGCTGAGCACGGCTGGGCCCCATGGGGACTGGCCCGTCAATCGCCATTGTGCCACACCTCTGGGCCTGGCTCAACAGGGGAGCCACGGTGACCTGCGTCCGGGCGAGAAAAAATCTAGGTCCTCAATTGTACTTTTAATAAAGGTCTTTGAGCTGCTCTTTGTCTGATCCCTCACCTAGGACCTGTTTGTCTTGGGAGACCATAGAAGCCCCCGGACAACATAGTTCCTGGATCAGTGGGACACGCAAACCACAAGGGTGGCGGCTCAGAAAGCAGGTTATATAAATATAACTCCAAAACCAAACATGCAATATGCCTAAACATGCCTGTAATATTGTATCAATGTGAGTTTTCCTAGAATTGGTTGTTTTTGTAAGGTTTGCAAATACAAAAATTAGGTTTTACTCACAATGACAAAATCACACTCAATATGACAGTTATTTAAACATAACTCATAAACCACACAAAAAAATGGCTAATAATGCCTGAAATAATGAATCATTGGGAGTTTTACTGAGTTTTACATTTTGCAAACACAAAAAGTATTTTTTTACTTGACTGTAAGGTTCTTAGAACCCCGAGATAAAGGGAAAAAAGCAATAAAAATGTATTTAAACCTAACTCCTAAACAACACATGCAAAATGGCTAATAATGCCTAGGGAGACATGTTAGTTTAAAAAAATGATCTTTTGTAAAGATATCAAAGACACAAGCTAGTTTTTTTTATTCAATATGACAGTATAACTGTCATACTAAATATGAAAGTTATATAAACATAACTCCAAAACCAAACATGTGTCATGTCTAAAAATGCCTGTAATAATGTATTTATGTGAGTTTGTAAGGTTTGCAAAAACAAAAAGTAGTTTTTTACTCAATATGAAAGTAATGTTCTTAGAATCCTGAGATAATTCGAAAAAAGCAATACAAATGTATTCAAACACAAATTTTAAACCAAACATGTAAAATGTCTAAAAAATCCTGTAATGTTGAATCTATATAAGTTTTACTAGAATCAATTGTTTTTGTAAGGTTTGCAAATACAAAAATTAGGTTTTACACATAATGACATTAAAACTGTAACACTCAATATGACAATTATTTATTTATAACTCCTAACCACACATGAAACATGTCTAATAATGCGTGAAAAAATTTATCTTTGTGAGTGTTACTAGAAACATTTTCTTTTGTAAAGTTTGCAAAGACAGGTTAGTTTTTTTTACTCAATATGACAGTATAACTGCCACACTCAATATGACAGTTATTTAAACATAACTCTTAAACTACACATGAAAAATGATTAACAATGCCTGAAATAATGCATTCTTGTAAGTTTTACTCGAAACATATGCTTTTTTAAGGCTTGCAAACACAAAAATTATTTTTTTACTCAATATGACAGTAATGTTCTAAAATTCTGAGAAAATACGAACAAATTAATAAAAATGATTCCAACATAATTCCTAAACCAAACATGCAAAATGTTTAAAAATGTCTGTAATATTGAATCCATGTGAGTTTTACTAGATTTAAATGATTTTGTAAGGTTTGCAAATACATAAATTAGGTTTTACTTACTATGTCATAACTGACAGTATATGACAGTTATTTAACCATAACTCAAACCACACATGAAAAATGGCTAATAATGCCTGAAATAATGCATCCTTGGCCGTTTTACTCGAAACACATGCTTTTTTAAATCTTGCAAACACAAAAAGTAGTTTTTTTACTCAATATGACTGTAATGTTCTTAAAATCCTGAGATAATGCGAAAAAGCAATAAAAATGTATTTAAACATTACTCCTAAACAACATATGCAAAATGGCTAATAATGCCTGGAAACATGTATCTTTGTTAGTTTTACTAGAAAAATGATCTTTTGTAAAGTTTGCAAAGACAGAAGCCAGTTTTTTTTTATTCAATATGACTGTATAACAGTCATACTAAATATAAAAGTTATATAAACATAACTCCAAAACCAAAAATGTGTTATGTCTAAAAATGCCTGTAATAATGTATTTATGTGAGTTTGTAAGGTTTGCAAAAACAAAAAGTAGTTTTTTACTCAATATGAAAGTAATGATCTTAGAATCCTGAGATAATGCGAAAAAAGCAATAAAAATGTATTTAAACATAATTCCTAAACAACCCATGTAAAATGGGTAATAATGCCTGGAGACATGTATCTTTGTTAGTTTTACTAGAAAAATGATCTTTTGTAAAGTTTGCAAAGACAGAAGCCAGTTTTTTTTAATTCAATATGACTGTGTAACAGTCATACTAAATATAAAAGTTATATAAACATAACTCCAAAACCAAACATGTGTCATGTCTAAAAATGCCTGTAATAATGTATTAATGTGAGTTTGTAAGGTTTGCAAAAACAAAAAGTAGTTTTTTACTCAATATGAAAGTAATGATCTTAAAATCCTGAGATAATGCGAAAAAAGCAATAAAAATGTATTTAAACATAATTCCTAAACAACCCATGCAAAAAAGGTAATAATGCCTGGAGACATGTATCTTTGTTAGTTTTACTAGGAAATGTATATTTTGTAAAGTTTGCAAAGACACAAGCTAGTTGTTTTTAATTCAATATGACAGTATATCAGTCATATTAAATATACAAGTTATATAAACATAACTCCAAAACCAAACATGTGTCATGTCTAAAAATGCCTGTAATAATGTATTTATGTGAGTTTGTAAGGTTTGCAAAAACAAAAAGTAGTTTTTTACTCAATATGAAAGTAATGATCTTAGAATCCTGAGATAATGCGAAAAAAGCAATGAAAATGTCTTTAAACATAATTCCTAAACAACCCATGCAAAATGGGTAATAATGCCTGGAGACATGTATCTTTGTTAGTTTTACTAGAAAAATGATCTTTTGTAATGTTTGCAAAGACACAAGCTAGTTTTTTTTTATTCAATATGACAGTATAACAATCATACTAAATATGAAAGTTATATAAACATAACTCCAAAACCAAACATGTGTCATGTCTAAAAATGCCTGTAATAATGTATTTATGTGAGTTTGTAAGGTTTGCAAAAACAAAAAGTAGTTTTTTACTCAATATGAAAGTAATGAGCTTAGAATCCTGAGATAATGCGAAAAAAGCAATAAAAAATCTATTTAAACATAATTCCTAAACAACCCATGCAAAATGGGTAATAATGCCTGGACACATGTATCTTTGTTAGTTTTACTAGAAAAATGATGTTTTGTAAAGTTTGCAAAGACACAAGCTAGTTTTTTAAAATCAAATATGACAGTATAACAGTCCTACTAAATATGAAAGTTATCAAAACATAACTCCAAAACCAAACATGTGTTATGTCTGAAAATGCCTGTAATAATGTATTTATGTGAGTTTGTAAGGTTTGCAAAACAAAAAGTAGTTTTTTCCTCAATATGAAAGTAAGGATTTTAGAATCCTGAGATAATGCGAAAAAAGCAATAAAAATGTATTTAAACATAATTCCTAAACAACCCATGCAAAATGGGTAATAATCCCTGGAGACATGTATCTTTGTTAGTTTTACTAGAAAAATGATCTTTTGTAAAGTTTGCAAAGACACAAGCTAGTTTTTTCTTATTCAATATGACAGTATAACAGTCATACTAAATATGAAAGTTATATAAACATAACTACAAAACCAAACATGTGTCATGTCTAAAAATGGCTGTATTAATGTATTAATGTGAGTTTGTAAGGTTTGCAAAAACAAAAACTAGTTTTTTACTCAATATGAAAGTAATGATCTTAAAATCCTGAGATAATGCAAAAAAAGCAATAAAACTGTATTCAAACATAATTCCTAAACAACCCATGCAAAATGGGTAATAATGCCTGGAGACATGTATCTTTGTTAGTTTTACTAGAAAAATGATCCTTTGTAAAGTTTTCAAAGACACAAGCTAGTTTTTTTTTAATTCAATATGACAGTATAACAGTCATACTAAATATGAAAGTTATATAAACAAAACTCCAGAACTAAACGTGTGTCATGTCTAAAATTGCCTATAATAATGTATTTATGTGAGTTTGTAAGGTTTGCAAAAACAAAAAGTAGTTTTTTCCTCAATATGAAAGTAAGGATTTTAGAATCCTAAATAATGCGAAAAAAGCAATAAAAATGTATTTAAAGATAATTCCTAAATAACCCATGCAAAATGGCTAATAATGCCTGGAGACATGTATCTTTGTTAGTTTTACTAGAAAAATGATATTTTGTAAAGTTTGCAAAGACACAAGCTAGTTTTTTTTTATTCAATATGACAGTATAACAGTCATATTAAATATAAAAGTTATATAAACATAGCTCCAAAACCAAACATGTGTCATATCTAAAAATGCCTGTAATAATGTATTTATGTGAGTTTGTAAGGTTTGCAAAAACAAAAAGTAGTTTTTTACTCAATATGAAAGTAATGATCTAAGAATCCTGAGATAATGCGAAAAAAGCAATAAAAATGTATTTAAACATAATTCCTAAACAACCCACTCAAAATGGCTAATAATGCCTGGAGACATGTATCTTTGTTAGTTTTACTAGAAAAATGATCTTTGGGACTTGAAGTGGGTATGGCATGGATGATTGTTTGGCGCCCAATAAAAGACTTGATGGAGGATTCTTCAGTCAGCAGATGTTAAAGCAGCATTAATCTACTGGAGCCTATCCCAGTGCACCTTGGCACTGGACAGGTGAAGTGACAAACTGGAGACATGTATCTTTGTTAGTTTTACTAGAAAAATGTTCTTTTGTAAAGTTTGCAAAGACACAAGCTAGTTTTTTTTATTCAATATGACAGTATAACAGTCATACTAAATATAAAAGTTATATAAACATAACTCCAGAACCAAACGTGTGTCATGTCTAAAATTGCTTATAATAATGTATTCATGTGGGTTTGTAAGGTTTGCAAAAACAAAAAGTAGTGTTTTACTCAATATGAAAGTAATGATCTTGGAATCCTGAGATAATGCGAAAAAAGCAATACAAATGTATTCAAACACAATTTTTAAACCAAACATGTGAATTGTCTAAAAATGCCTGTAATATTGAATTTATGTAAGTTTTACTAGAATCAATTGTTTTTGTAAGGTTTGCAAATACAAAAATTAGGTTTTACACATAATGACATTATAACTTTAACACTCAATATGAAAGTTATTTAATTATAACTCCTAAATACACATGAAACATGTCTAATAGCGTGAAAAAAATTATCTTTGTGAGTGTTGCTAGAAACATTTTCTTTTGTAAGGTTTGCAAAGACACAAGTTAGATTTTTTTTAACTCAATATGACAGTATAACGCCACACTCAATATGACAGTTATTTAAACATAACTCCTAAACCACACCTGAAAAATGGCTAATAATGCCTGAAATAATGCATCTTTGGGAGTTTTACTGGAAACATATGCTTTTTTTAAGGCTTGCAAACACAAAAATTATTTTTTTACTCAATATGACAGTAATCTTCTAAAATTCTGAGAAAATACGAACAAATTAATAAAAATGATTCCAACATAATTCCTAAACCAAACATGCAAAATGTCTGAAAATGCCTGTAATATTGAATCCATGTGAGTTTTATTTGAATCAGTTGTATGGTTTGCTAATACAAAAATTGGGTTTTATGACAAACACAAGTTAGTTTTTTTACTCAATATAACAGTTTAGCTGTCATACTATATATGAAAGTTATATAAACATAACTCCAAAACCAAACCATTATGTCCAAAACTGCCTGTAATATTGTATATATGTGAGTTTTACTAGAATCAGGGTTGCAAATACAAAAATTGGGTTTTATGACAGTATACTGTCACACTCAATATGACAGTTATTTAAACATAACTCAAACAACACATGCAAAATAGCTAATAATGCCTGGAGCATGTATCTTAGTTAGTTTTACTAGAAAAATTGTATTTTGTAAGGTTTTGTTAGTTGTTGTTTTTATTCAATATGACAGTATAACTGTCATACTAAATATGAAAGTTATATAAACATAACTCTAAAACCAAACATGCATTGTGTCCAAAAATGCCTCTAATATTGTATCTGTGTGAGTTTAACTAGATTTAGTTGTTTTTGTAAGGTTTGCAAATACAAAATAAGGGTTTTACTCACTATGACAGTTTACTGTCACACTCAATCTGACAGTTATTTATTTAAACATAACTCCTAAACAACATATGCAAAATGGCTAATAATGCCTGGATAATAATAATACTAGAAACATTATATTGTGTAAGGTTTAGTTAGTTTTTGTACTCAATCTGACAGTATAACTGTCATTCTAAATCCATCCATTTTCTTCCGCTTATCCGAGGTCGGGTTGCGGGGGCAGCAGCCTGAGCAGAAAATCCCAGACTTCCCTGTCCCCAGCCACTTTGTCCAGCTCTTCTCGGGGTATTCCGAGGCGTTCCCAGGCCAGCCGGGGACATAGTCTTTCCAATGTGTCCTAGGTCTTCCCCGTGGCCTCCTGCCACACCTCCCTAGAGGCGTTCGGGTGGCATCCTGAGCAGATGCCCGAACCACCTCATGGCTCCTCTCAATGTGGAGGAGCAGCGGCTTTACTTTGAGTTCCTCCCGGATGACAGAGCTTCTCACCCTGTCTCTAAGGTAGAGACCCACCACCCGGCAGAGGAAACGCATTTCGGCCGCTTGTCCTTTCGGTCATAACCCAAAGCTGGGAACGTAGATCGACGGTAAATTGAGAGCTTTTCCTTCTGGCTCAGCTCCTTCTTCACCACAACGGATCGATATAGCGTCCTCAATACTGAAGACGCCGCACCAAATCGCCTGTGGATCTCTCGATCCACTCTATCCTCACTCGTGAACAAGACTCCTAGGTACTTGAACTCCTCCACTTGGGGCAAGATCTCCTCCCCAACCTGGAGATGGCACTCGACCCTTTCCTGCGCGAAACCATGGACTTGGACTTGGAGGTGCTGATTCTCATCCCAGTCGCTTCACACTCAAGGACCCTGCCGAGAGTATAGACCTGGTCTACCGTTCCACGACCAGGACGAAAACCACACTGTTCGTCCTGGATCCGAGTTTCCCCAGTACACATGAATAGACCTTACCGGGAAGGCTGAGGAGTGTGTTTCACGATAGTTGGAACACACCCTCCGGTTCCCCTTCTTAAAGAGAGGAACCACCACCCCGGTGTGCCAATCCAGAGGTACCACCCCCAATGTTCACGCGATGTTGCAGAGTCTTGTCAACCAAGACAGCCCCACAGTATCCAGAGCCTTAAGGAACTCATCCACCACCGGGGCCTTGCCACAGAGGAGCTTTTTAACTACCTAGGCAACCTAAGCCCCAGAAATAGGAGAGTCCACCACAGACTCCCCAGGCACTGCTTGGCCTGTCGGTATGCCCGCTGCCTCTGGAGTCCCATGAGCCAAAAGGACCCGATAGGCTATTTCTTCAGCTTGACGGCATCCCTCCCTGCTGGTGGCCACCAGCGAGTTCTAGGATTACCGCCACGACAGGCACCAAACACCTTGCGGCCACAGCTCCAATCAGCAGGCTCGACAAGAGAGGCACGGAACATGGTCCACTCAGACTCAATGTCCAGCACCTCCCTCGTGACATGTTTAAAGTTCTTCCTTATGTTTGAACATTGTGTTTGTTATGGACAATCCGTGACGAGCACAAAAGTCCAATAACAAAGCACCACTTGGGTTCAGATCCGGGTGGCCATTTTTCCCAATCACGACTCTCCAGGTTTCACTGTCCTTGCCAACATGAGCATTGAAGTCCCCCAACAGAACAAGGGAATCACCCGAGGGAGCACTCTCCAGTACTCCCTCAAGGGAATCCAAAAAGAGTGGGTACTCTGAGCTGCTGTTTGGTGCGTAAACACAAACAACAGTCAGGACCCGTCACCCAACCCGAAGGCGGAGGGAAGCTACCATCTCGTCTACTGGGTCCAACGTGCAGGCTTTGAGCAACAACAATTGCCACCCCAGCCTCTCATTGCTTGCAACGCCAGAGTGGAAGAGAGTCCATCCCCTCTTGAGAGAACAGGTTCCAGAGCCCTTGCTGTGCGTCGAAGTGAGTCCAACTATATCTAGCCGGAACTTCTTCACCTCGCGCACCAGCTCAGGCTCTTTCCCTCCCAGCGAGGTGACGTTCCACGTCCCAAGAGCGAGCTTATGTAGCCGATAATCGGACTGCCAAGTGCCCTGCCTTCGGCTGCCGCCCAGTTCACACTGCATCCGACCTCTATGACCTCAATGGGCCCATGAGTGGTGAGCCCATTGGAGGGTTGACCCACGTTGCCTCTTCGAAATGAGCCCGGCAGGGCCCCATGGAGACAGGCCCGGCCACCAGTCGCTCGCCATCGTGCCCCACCTCTGCGCCTGGCTCCACAGGGGAGCCACGGTGACCTGCGCCTGGGCGAGAAAAAATCTAGGTCCTCGATTTGTACTTTTCGTAAAGGTCTTTGAGCTGCTCTTTGTCTGATCCCTCACCTAGGACCTTTTCTCAGGGGATCCCGAGGCGTTCCCAGGCCAGCCGGGAGACATAGTGTTCCCAATGTGTCCTGGGTCTTCCCCGTGGCCTCCAGGATGACAGAGCTTCACCTTCACCAGGGGTGTCAAACTCAAATACAGAGTGGGCCAAAGTTTAAAACTGAACAAAGCCGCGGGCCAAGGTTGAACAAATTAACCTTTTAATAGGGACCCAAACAAGTTTTGCATTGAATATTGAACAAGCAAGGCTTATATAACTTTATAGTGACATGCAAAATGGAGTTTCAAATAATAATAATAATAATTAAAAAATATCAATTGCATATCAAATATAATTTAAATACAAATTGAATGCCTCTTTTCTATTTGCAGCCTTCTGAGGTAAATATCAACATTAACTTTATCCACAGGCTAATAAATTTGAAAATAAAATAACAATGAATAAAACAACCATTCAGGACTTTAAACTGCTCAGTTTGCAACACACTGATCTAATTTGATGTGCCCAAGCCAGATACCTGGCATCTTTTTTTAGATGCTAGTTCTTTAATGTCGGGGCTCAGGCTTTGAGCTGAGGCAACTTTCATTATCGAACAAGATGTTCAACAGTCATATCTCGTACACCCAATTCTAACATCATTCAGACCCAGTCACAAGATATGTGCAGCTACAGCACGCATGCACAAATGAATGCAACGCATACTTCATCAACAGCGATACAGGTTACACTGAGGGTGCCAGTATAAAAAACTTTAACACTGTTAGAAATATACGCCACACTGTGAACCCACACCAAACAAAAATAAAAAACACTTTTCGGGAGAACATCCGCACCGTAACACAACATAAACACAAAAGAACAAATACCCAGAATCTTTTGCAGCACTAACTCTTTCGGGACGCTACAAAATACACCCCCGCTACCACCAAACCTCCCCCCCCCCCACACACCTTGTAGCGTCTCGGAAGATTTAGTGCTACAAAGGGTTCTGGGTATTTGTTGTGTTGTGTTTATGTTGTGTTACGGTGCGGATGTTCTCCCGAAATGTGTTTGTCATTCTTGTTTGGTGTGGATTCACAGTGTGGCGTATATTTCTAAAAGTGTTAAAGTTTTTTATTTGGCTACCGTCAGTGTAACCTGTATCGCTGTTGATGAAGTATGCGTTGCATTCAATTGTGTGTGGGTGCAGAAGCTGCACTGACATGAAACTGGGCTGGCACTCGTTTGACTAGCTGGAAAAAAAAAAAAAATTCGGGAGGAGTGCTGGAGTCACTCCCGGGAGGGTTGGCAAGTATTAGAAGTAGCGGCACTGCCGCAATGTATAATCGAAGGTCCAGCTTTAGTGTTAATTTGATATTGCCTCAAGGGCCAAGTCAAATTACACGTTGGGCCAAATTTGGCCCACGGGCCAGAGTTTGACACCCATGACCTTCACTGTAAAAAATTACTGTAAAAATAAAAAATAAAATTACAGTTATATACTCCATCCATCCATCCATTTTCTACCGCTTATTCCCTTCGGGGTCGCGGGGGGCGCTGGAGCCTATCTCAGCTACAATCAGGCGGAAGGCGGGGTACACCCTGGACAAGTCGCCACCTCATCGCAGGGCCAACACAGATAGACAGACAACATTCACACTCACATTCACACACTAGGGCCAATTTAGTGTTGCCAATCAACCTATCATGTTCTTCTTAAATGCAGTTAAGTACTGTAAATTTTGTTGCATTTTTCAAAAAATATCGACCAGCAGTAAGTTACTGTAAAACCTACAGTGTAATTCAGTATTTTTCAGACTTGTTTCTTGGGTCCGCCCACAATTCGTCCAACCGAGCTTCATTTCACCTGGCCGACCCTGCTAAATCCATCCTACTGCATCGTGTGTTTTTGATAACAAGGTAAGAGTCACTTGTACCTTGATGTGTCATTTTCTGTTTGAATTACTTTATATATATATTTATAAAGTCCGAAATGACATAGCGTCACAGTCAGCATCACAGACACTATCGTTGACCACGCGCATGTACCGCCGCATGCTAGCTAGCTAAGTTTTCTTCTTTTTTGTCATAGTCATCATAAAAGATGATAACTTGCAACATATGTGCTACGACTTGCAGCAATGTATTTGCGTATGTTAGACACATGCGAAGTCATAGTTGTATGCCTAATGCATCGTTTAAGTGTTCTTTCCCTAAATGCACAAGAGTTTTTTCCAACTTCTCAGCCTTCAAAACTCACAGCCGTTGTCATAAATATGGCAAGAGTAGGACTGATATGTATAGCGCAGAAGGTTTACCTTGTAATATTGTCTCATGTAGCGCGAAGTGCGATGATATACGAGCCTTTCTCCTGCATTTGAAAAGTCATATTACCGAAGGTAGGACAGTTACGTGCCCCTTCAGTCAATGTGAAAAAAGATTTACAGTTAAGTCTACTTTCACATCGCACGTGTCAAGGAAGCACTACGGCTACACTGAACGAAGTTTGAATTGATCAACAGCAAATCCAAGCAGCTCTTGTGTTATTAACACTGATGATGACTATTGTGATATGCAACTTGAGGATTCAGGATATTCCTGTTATGAAGACATGGAGGTCTACTTGCATTAAAAAAATGTTCACAGCACTGAAAAAAGGTTGAGAACCACTGCCTTAGGACAGTGGTTCTCAACCTTTTTTCAGTGATGTACCCCTGTGAACATTTTTTAAATTCAAGTACCCCCTAATCAGAGCAAAGCATTTTTGGTTGAAAAAAAGAGATAAAGAAGTAAAATACAGCACTATGTCATCAGTTTCTGATTTATTAAATTGTATAACAGTGCAAAATATTGCTCATTTGTTGTGGTCTTTCTTGAACTATTTGGAAAAAAAGATATAAAAATAACTAAAAACTTGTTGAAAAATAACCAAGTGATTCAATTATAAATAAAGATTTTTACACATAGAAGTAATCAACTTAAAGTGCCCTCTTTGGGGATTGTAATAGAGATCCATCTGGATTCATGAACTTCATTCTCAACATTTCTTCACAAAAAAAGAAATCTTTAACATCAATATTTATGGAACATGTCCACTACGCTTTAACCAAGCCTCCATTGTTTTCTACATGGATAGTTGATTGACAGTTGGTGCCGTGTGGCACCGCCAGGTAGGGTCAAACCATCATGGCATGGGGGAAACTCTGGCTTTATGGTAATGAATGGAATAGCCTACTTGATTAGTTGTTCAGTTTATGAACTTACATTCATATTTTGTCGAAGTATTATTCAATAAATATATTTATAAAGGATTTTTGAATTGTTGCTATTTTTAGAATATTTAAAAAAAATCTCACGTACCCCTTGGCATACCTTCAAGTACCCCCAGGAGTACGCGTACCCCCATTTGAGAACCACTGCCTTAGGAGACTAGATGTAAACAGAGGAAAGAGAGAGCGAGTGAGGTGGCCATTCCAAATACTTTTAAAATGCTACCCATATTGGATACTGTTTAGGAAAATAAACTGCATTTCTTGACTGTACCAGTTGCTGGTGACAAAGTCACAATAAAACGTTGGATGATCAGCATGGAAGGTGATGTCATCTGCAAAGGCGTCCAACCTAGCTTAATCTCAGGGCTTGCTGCCCTTCTTGCCACATACTATGTGTTCAACTTGGAATACCAAGAGGAAGGTCCTCGGACATTGGAATTTGTTCAAAGGTAAATCCTCTTGATACTGTTAAAATACTGTTAGGATATTTTATTTTATATTTCTCACCTCTGTTCAGGAATTTGACTTGTCATTTCCCCAATTGTGTGCCTTAAATCAATGACTCTTCTGTTCCTTTGTGGACCTTCTTATTAGGGACCGAAGCACCAGTTTGACTCTAGGATACAGAGAAGGTAGGTAATGTGCAGGTAAAGATATGTTGACTGGGTCAAAGAAGGAAGCACCTGTTTGACCCCAGGATGCAGAAAAAGTAGATAATTTGCAGGTAAAGACATGTTGACTGGATGATGGCAGGAAGCACCAGCTTGACCCGAGAATGCAGAGCAAGTAGGTAATGTGCGGGTGAAGATATGTTGAATGGGTAAAGGCAGGAAGCACCAGTGTGACCCCACTATGCAGGGAAGGTAGGTAATGTGCGGGTGAAGGTATGTTGAATGGGTGAAAGAAGGAAGCGCAGGTGTGGTCGAGGCCATGCAGACAAGGTAGGTATGTGCAGGTGAAGATATGTTGTATGGTGAAAGAAAGAAGCACCAGTGTGACCCAAGGATGCAGGGAAGGTAGGTAATGTGCAGGTAAAGATATGTTGAATGGGTGAAGGCAGGAAACACCAGCTAGACGCCAGGATACAGAGAAGGTAGGTAATGTGCAGGTAAAGATATGTTGAATGAGTAAAGGCAGGAAACACCAGCTTGACTCCAGGATATAGAGAAGGTAGGTAATGTGCAGGTAAAGATATGTTGAATGGGTAAAGGTAGAAAGCACCAGCGTGACCACACTATGCAGAGAAGGTAGGTAATGTGCAGGTAAAGATATGTTGATTGGGTAAAGGCAAGAAGCACCAGTGTGACCCCAGGATGCAGAGAAGATAGGTAATGAGCAGGTAACTATATGTTAAATGGGTGAAAGCAGGAAACATCAGCGTAAATACACGGTCCCGTAGATGGAGAGAAAACATGAATAGAGAGAGGGGTTGGGGAGGCTTTAGCATTGTCTTCCTCTCTGAATTTGTCTTAATGGGTTTTAGAGCATTCACTCATCTACAGCTGTGGTTATGGTATAGGCTCACATATATCCTAAAATTGATATTAATATTTGTGCAGTGCATATTCCTAAATAACAATGTGAGGGGGGGTTCTGTATCGACTACAAGTAATCTTCAATCACAACAGAATATCTAATATGCTTTCTCTCTTTTTTAGGCGATTCATTGGCGTTAACCCTGAGAGGGGAACAAAGGCTAGCCAGGGAAAGGTGGTGTCCAAGAAGACCGGGAAGCTGGTCCAGAAAAAGGCAGCAACTGTAAATCCTCACGTAGCCACCCTTATAAAACATCTCACAGACTTTGAGTGGGGCTTTATGTAGCCGACAACTAAACACTGGACTCGTGTTCAGTGTTTTGTCTCCAGTTAGAAATTAAGTGGACATGTTATACATGTTAAAATGCTTTACTGAAAATAAGAAGAATGCTCTAAATGTACATTGAATGTATTTGATGCACTTTAAAATAATTGGTTAATAAAAACATAATCTTGCAAGGCCATTTCTCCAGTCATTTTTATGCCAGCAGATTGCAGGGATTTTGATTTTGAAAAATTAAAAGTTCAACTCATTAACTTCTAGTGGCATTATACTGTAAAGCTCAGTCTATAGTGCTTACAATTATTTTACTGTAATTAACTGTTAATGGATATTACAGTAGATACACTAAAATAACAGTGTAATGCCGCTAAACAGATGACAGTATTATGCTGTGAAGCGTATATTTGATACAGCACAGTACTGTGATACTTTTTACAGTAATAAAGTGTAGTGATAAATCACAGTATGTGTGCTGTAGAAAAACAGTTTTATACTGGAACCGTTAGCTGCCAGTAGGTTACTGTAATTAAACGGTGAAAATTCTTACAGTAAGGGAGAGACCCGCCACCCAGCGGAGAAAACTCATTTCGGCCGCCAGCCTGTGCATCTCACGATCCACTCTTCCCTCACTCATGAACAAGACTCCAGGTACTTGAACTCATCCACTTGGGGCAAGATCTCCTGCCCAACCTCGAAATGGCACTCCACCCTTTCCCGGGCGAGAACCTCGGACTTGGAGGTGCTGATTCTCATCCCAGTCGCTTCACACTCGGCTGCGAACCAATCCAATGAGAGCTGAAGATCCTGGCCAGTTAAAGCCATAAGGACCACATCATCTGCAAAAAGGAGAGACCTAATCCTGCAGCCACCAAACCGGATCCCCTCAACGCCATGACTGCGCCTAGAAATTCTGTCCATAAAATTTATGAACACATTTGGTGACTAAGGGCAGCCAACACGAGGGTTGGACTCCGGTCCAACCCTCACTGGAAAGGGGTCCGACATACTGCTGGCAATGCGGACCAAGCTCTGACACTGATCATACAGGGAGCGACCCGCCACAATCAGACATGCCGATACCCCATACTCTCTGAGCACTCCCCACAGGACTTCCCGGGGTGGCCACGGTCGAATGTCTTCTCCAAGTCCACAAAGCACATGTAGACTGGTTGGACAAACTCCCATGCACACTCAAGGACCCTGCCGAGAGTATAGAGCTGGTCTACCGTTCCACGACCAGGACGAAAACCACACTGTTCGTCCTGGATCCGAGGTTCCTCCTCTCCAGTACACATGAATAGACCTTACCGGGAAGGCTGAGGAGTGTGATCTACGATAGTTGGAACACACCCTCCGGTTCCCCTTCTTAAAGAGAGGAACCACCACCCCGGTCTGCCAATCCAGAGGTACCGCCCCTGATGTCCATGCGATGTTGCAGAGTCTTGTCAACTAAAACAGCCCCACAGCATCCAGAGCCTTAAGGAACTCCGGACGGAGCTCATCCACCCCCGCGGCCTTGCCACCGAGGAGCTTTTTAACTACCTTGGCAACCTCAGCCCCAGAAATAGGAGAGCCCACCACAGACTCCCCAGGCACTGCTTGGCCTGTCGGTATGCCCGCTGCCTCTGGAGTCCCATGAGCCAAAAGGACCAGATAAGCTCTTTCTTCAGCTTGACGGCATCCCGCACTGCTGGTGGCCACCAGCGGGTTCTAGGATTACCGCCACGACAGGCACCAAACACCTTGCGGCCACAGCTCCAATCAGCTGGCTTGACAAGAGAGGCACGGAACATGATCCATTCAGACTCAATGTCCAGCACCTCCTTTGTGACATGTTCAAAGTTCCTCCGGAGGTAGAAAAAGAAACTCTCTCTGACAGGACACTGCTAGGCATTCCCAAAAGACTCTCACAATGCGTTTGGGCCTGCCAGGTCTGTCCGGGATCCTACCCCACCATCGGAGCCAGCTCACCAGGTGGTGATCGGTAGAAAGCTCGCCCCTCTCTTCACCCGAGTGTCCAAAACATGAGGCCGCAAATCCCATGACACAACTACAAAGTCAATAATGGAACTGCGGCCGAGGGTGTCCTGGTGCCAAGTGCACATATGGACACCCTTATGTTTGAACATTGTGTTTGTTATGGACAATCCGTGACGAGCACAAAAGTCCAATAATAAAGCACCACTTGGGTTCAGATCTGGGTGGCCATTTTTCCCAATCACGACTCTCCAGGTTTCAAAGTCGTTGCCAACATCAGCGTTGAAGACCCCCAGCAGAACAAAGGAATCACCCGAGGGAGCACTCTCAAGGGAATCCAAAAAGAGTGGGTACTCTGAGCTGCTGTTTGGTGCGTAAACACCAACAACAGTCAGGACCCGTCACCCAACCCGAAAGTGGAGGGAATTTACCATCTCGTCTTCTGGGTTAAGTCCAACGTGCAGGCTTTGAGCCGGGGGGCAACAAGAATTGCCAACCCAGCCTCTCATTACTTGCAACGCCAGAGTGGAAGAGAGTCCAACCCCTCTTGAGAGAACAGGTTCCAGAGCCCTTGCTGTGCGTCGAAGTGAGTCCAGCTTTATCTAGCCGGGAACTTCTCCACCTCGCGAGGTGACGTTCCACGTCCCAAGAGCGAGCTTATGTAGCCGATAATCGGACCGCCAAGTGCCCTGCCTTCGGCTTCCGCCCAGCTAACACTGCACCCGACCTCTATGACCCAGCCCATGAGTGGTGAGCCTATTGCAGGGGGGGCCCACGTTGCCTCTTCGAGCTGGGCCCCATGGGCACCAGTCGCTCGCCATCGTGCCCCACCTCTGGGCCTGGCTCCACAGGGGAGCCACGGTGACCCGCGTCCGGGCGAGAAAATATCTAGGTCCTCGATTTGTACTTTTCATAAAGGTCTTTGAGCTGCTCTTTGTCTGATTCCTCACCTAGGACCTGTTTGTCTTGGGGGACCCTACCAGGGGGCATAGAAGCCCCCGGACAACATAGCTCCTAGAATCAGTGGGACACGCAAACCACAAAGGTGGCGGCTCAGAAAGCAGGTTATATAAACATAACTCCAAAACCAAACATGCAAGATGTCTAAACATGCCTGTAATATTGTATCAATGTGAGTTTTACTAGAATCGGTTGTTTTTTTAAGGCTTGCAAACACAAAAAGTTTTTTTTACTCAATATGACAGTAAGTTCTTAAAATGCTGAGATAATGTGAAAAAAAGCAATACAAATGTATTCCAACATAATTCCTAAACCAAACATGCAAAATGTCTAAAAATGCCTGTAATATTGAATCCATGTGAGTTTTACTAGAATCATCTGTTTTTGTAAGGTTTGCAAATACAAAAATTGAGTTTTATGACAGACACAAGTTAGTTTTTTTACTCATTATAACAGTATAGATGTCATACTATATATTAAAGTTATATAAACATAACTCGAAAACCAAACGTGCATTATGTCCAAAATTGCCTGTAATATTGTATAGATGTGAGTTTTACTAGAATCAGGTTTGCAAATACAAAAATTGGGTTTTATGACAGTATACTGTCACACTCAATATGACAGTATAACTGTCATACTAAATCCATCCATTTTCTTCCGCTTATCCGAGGTCGGGTTGCGGGGGCAGCAGCCTAAGCAGAGAGCCCAGACTTCCCTCTCCCCAGCCACTTCGTCCAGCTCTTCTCGGGGGATCCCGAGGCGTTCCCAGGCCATAGTCTTTCCAATGTATCCTAGGTCTTCCCCATGGCCTCCTGCCGTTCGGACCTAGGGAGGCGTTCGGGTGGCATCCTGAGCAGATGCCCGAACCACCTCATCTGGCTCCTCTCAATGTGGAGGAGCAGCGGCTTTACACTGAGTTCCTCCCAGATGACAGAGCTTCTCACCGTATCTCTAAGGGAGAGACCCACCACCCGGCGGAGGAAACTCATTTCGGCCGCTTGTACCCGTGACCTTGTCCTTTCGGTCATAACCCAAAGCTCATGACCATAGGTGAGGATGGGAACGTTGATCGACCGGTAAATTGAAAGCTTTTCCTTCTGGCTCAGCACCTTCTTCACCACAACGGATCGATATAGCGTCCTCATTACTGAAGACGCCGCACCGATCCGCCTGTAGATCTCAAAATCCACTCTATCCTCACTCGTGAACAAGACTCCTAGGTACTTGAACTCCTTCACTTGGGGCAAGATCTCTTTCCCAACCTCGAGATGGCACTACACCCTTTCCCGGGCGAGAACCATGGACTCGGACTTGGAGGTGCTGATTCTCATCCCAGTCGCTTCACTGCGAACCGATCCAATGAAAGCTGAAGATCTTGGCCAGTTGAAGCCATCAGGACCACATCATCTGCAAAAAGCAGAGACCTAATCCTGCAGCCACCAAACCAGGCGCAGTCATGGCGTTGAGGGGATCCTCAAAGCCATGACTGCGCCTAGATATTCTGTCCATTAAAGTTATGAACAGAATCGGTGACAAAGGGCAGCCTTGGCGGAGTCCAACCCTCACTGGAAAGGGGTCCGACATACTGCCGGCAATGCGGACCAAGCTCTGACACTGATCATACAGGGAGACAC